>NC_058371.1:105996896-106181896 GCF_018350175.1 Felis catus | reverse complement strand
CGGCTATGGACACCGGGTCAGGAGAGAGGTTTTAGTAACCTACTGGTCTCTGATGATTTCTGTGAGGTTAAATCAATTGTCCAGGTTGTTCATGTGTGTATAGGTGGAAAGATTTATGATAATTAGCTAGGCTCGGAGAAGAAAGGTACTGAAGAGTTTATTTTAAATCTGAAAATATCTGCTCATGTTTTGATCATCAAGTAGTTTCAGAACTGAAAAAACACCAGAGAAGTTGAGAAACTATTTGTTATAGTAGTTAATAAATCCTACAAATACTTTTAATTGATTCTAATGATTAGCCTGGGAAAACTTTAAATGGCATATAGTCTGTCCAGATTGAGGAAGTTGCCTTCTTCACATGAATTATCTATTTTTTTTAGAAAATTGTATCTATTTTTGTTTAAACCTTATGTCTCTCTGAAATAACACAGTAAATAGGTAAATGGAATCCATCTTAGAGTTTACTTCACCTTTAAAAAGTAGCAATTGATCATTCACATACTGGATAAATGTAGAGTTACAAAGATGTTTGAGTTCCTCATTAGTGGCTTGCAAGAAATAAGAGACTTAGTCAACCTCTGAGACTGAAGTCTTAGAAATATTGTGACTTCCTAGGAAATAATGAGCAGGTATTAGCTCTCTTAATCTAAAGGGTCACTAAAGTAAGCACAACACGTAATTGCAACTGTAAAATATACAGCCTCAAGTGATCCTGACTACAAAATAGTATTTGGATTCAATACGACAGGCAAGTAAATATTGACTATTTTGTTTATAGCCCTGAGGTTCTTAACAAATTTCTTCCACTGGATTTCCTCACTGAAAGTACAGGAGTATTATAAAAACTAGTACAAGGTGTGAAGAGTTATTTCTCAGGTCAAGGGGACCCCTGTGTGAGAAATTTACAGAGCCTAAGAAATTGGAATAATTAATACTGTCAAAATGTCCATACTCCCCAAAGTGATCTACGGATTAAATGCAATCCCTGTCAAAATTCCAATGACATTTTTTCACAGAAATAGAAAACACAATCCTAAAATTCAAATGGAACCATTGAAGACCCCAAATAGCTAAAGCAATTTTGAGCAAGAAGAACAAACCTGGAGTGACACCTGTGTGGCTCAGTTGGTTAAGTGTCTGACTCTGGATTTTGGCTCAGGTCATGATCTCAGCTCAGGTCACGAACTCATGTTCATGAGTTCGAGCCCCAAGTCCGGCTCCACTGTCAGCGCTGAACCTACTTAAGATTCTTCTCTCTCTCTCTCTCTCTCTCTGCCCCTCCCGCACTCACTCATGTGCTCTCTCTCTCTCTCTCAAAATAAATAAATAAACGTTTTTAAAGAAAGAACAAACTTGGAGGTATCACTCTTTCTGATTTCAAATTATGTTACAAAGATACATTTATCATTTTTAAATGTGTATTTATTTTTGACAGAGAAAGACAGACAGAATGCAAGTGGTGGAGGGGGAAAGAGAGGGGGAGACACAGAATCTGAAATAGGTTCAAGGCTCCAAGCTGTCAGCACAGCTGGAACTAATGAACCGTAATATCTTGACCTAAACTCAAGTCAACGGCTTAACCCAGTGAGCCACCCAGGTGCCCCAAAGATACATTAATCAAAGAAATATAGTACTGGAATAAAAACAGACACATAGACCAATAGAACCCCAAAATTAATTCACACACTTATAGTTAATTAATATTTGACAAAGTTTCCAAGAACACACAATGAGAAAAGGAGAGTCTCTGAAATACATGGTGTAGGGAAAACTGGATATCCACATGCAGAAGAATTAAATTGGACTCTTCACGCTGTAAACAAAAATCAGCTCAAAATGACTGAAAGACATAGATGTAAGACTTGAAACTGTAAAAATACTAAAAGAAACAGAGGAAAAGCTTCTTGACATTAGTCTTGGCAATGATTTTTGTGATACGATCCCAATAGCATGGGCAAAAAAAGCAGAAATGGACAAGCAGAATTTCATCAAACTGAAAAGCTTCTGCATGGCAAAGGAAACAATCAATAGAGTGAAGAGACAATCTATGGAATGAAAGAAAATATTTACAAAGCATACCTCTGATAAGGAATTGGTATTCAAAGTACATAAGGACTGCCAAAAACTCCTTAGAAAAAGTTTATAAAAGGGCAAAGGGCTGGAATAGATATTTCTCAAAAGAAGACACACATAGGGCCAACAGATGTATGGAAATATGCTCAACATCTCTAGTCATCAGGGAAGTACAAATCAAACCACAATTGAGATAGCACACCTTGCCTTTTTAGGATGGCCATTATCAAAAGGACAAAATGATATAGCATGTGTTGGTGAATGTGTGAAGAAAAGGAAGCACTTGTACACTGTTGGTAGAAATGTAAATTTGTACAGACATTGTGGAAGCTAGTATGGTGTTTCCTCAAAAAATTAGAAATAGGGGTGCCTGGGTTGCTTAGTCTGTTGAGCATCTCTTGATTGCAACTCAGGTCGTGATCCCAGGGTTATAGGACTGAGCCCTGTGATAGACTGCGCTGAGCATGGAGCCTGCTTGGGAGTCCCTCTATCCCTCTTTCTCTGTCCCTCCCCCACTTGCATACACTGTCTCTCTCTCTCTCTCTCTCTCTCTCTCTCTCTCTCTGCCCTCCTCCCAGATCGTGTTCTCTCTCTCTGTGTCTAAAATGAAAAAAAGTTTAAAAATTGAAAACAAATTGTAAATAGAACTACTATATGATCCAACAATTTTGTATCTGGGTATATACCAAAGGAAATAAAATCAGGATCTTGAAGAGTTACCTGCAATTCCGTATTCATTGTGGCACTATTTACAGTAGCCAGGATATAGAAAAACCTAAGTATCTGTCAGTGGATGAATGAAAAAAGAAAATACGATATTATATACATATACATATACATATACATATATATGTACACACACATCCCCATATATATACACACACAAAATAGAATACATAATGGAATATTTATTTATTTATTTATTTATTTATTTATTTATTTATTTATTTATTTTTAGGGATAGAGAGAGTACCCACGTGGGAGCATTACAGGACTTAATCTCATGACTGTGAGATCATAACCTGAGGTGAAATCAGGAGTTGGAAGTTTAACCAATTGAGCCACCCAGGTGCTCCTATAATGAAATGTTTAAAAAGGAACTCCTGGAGTGCCTGAGTGGCTCAGTCGGTTAAGCGTCCGACTTCAGCTCAGGTCATGATCTCACGGTTCATGAGTTTGAGCCCTGCATCGGGCTCTGTGCTGACAGCTCAGAGCCTGGAGCCTGCTTCAGATTCTGTGTTTCCCTCTCTCTCTGCCCCTCCCCTGTTCATGCTCTGTCTCTCTCTGTCTCAAAAATAAATAAAACATTAAAAAAATTTAAATAAATAAAATGAAATAAAAGAAGGAAATCCTGACATTTGTGACATGGATGAAACTGGAGCACATTATTCTAAGTGAAATAAGCTAGATACAGAAAGGCATATACTGTATAATCTCATTTACATGTGGAATTTAAAAGAAATTGAATTCCTAAAAACAGAGAGTAGAATGGTGGGTTACCAGGGGCTATGGAGTGGGGTAAATGGGGAGATGTTGGTCAAATGACACAAAGTTTTAGTGACTTATGATCAGTAAGTTCTGGAGACAATACACAATATGGTGGCTATAGTTAAAAATACTGTAGAATATACTTGAAATTTTCTAGGGCATTAAATGTTAAGCATTCGCAGCACACACACACACACACACACACACACACACATACAAAGTAACTACGTGAGGTGATATATATGTGAATACGCTCAATTGTGGTAATCCCATTATATAGTTATATCAAAACATCATGTTGTACACGTTAAACACACACAATTTTTGTCAACCAAACCTCCATAAAACTGGAGGAAAAAAAGAGGTGCCTAGGAAGGCAATGTTTTCATGTCAAGAGCTCTGATTATGTTGAAGGGTTGAAGGAATCTTCATGAGACCTAACAAGTGTCAACCATCCCCCCTCAAAGACTACCAGGAAAAAAAAAAAAAAAACATTTGGTCAAGTAAAACTTTTAAGCCATTAAAAAGAACAAACACTATCTTAACAAATTTTCATTGGTATCTCTGAAAAGAAAAAAAAAACAGTGGAAATTAAGTGGAAAATAGAATTTGGAGCTCTTAGCCTAAGTAGTTTAGAGGGAGACTTTCATGGCAAGAGTCTGATTTGGACTGGAAGAAATTCAAGATACAGTAAAAATTGTTGAACAAGGGAGGTGAGGGCATTGAAGCAAATTTTAAAAAGAGAGATACTTATTCACGTGAATAATTTAGAACCGTTTTCCCAGATGAGCAAATGGTGTCTGGATAAACATATTCGAAGGAGGTTCATGAAGTAGATTTTTTATATTGGTTTACATTGTCATCACCCACGACAATGCTTTCTTGTAATAAAGTAAGCTATGCTGACAGGTCACAGTTCTCAGTCTCAGTAACTACATGAGGTTGATTTAGGTGGTTTTAACCCTCAGCATGAAGATGTCTGAATTACTTGATCATGAGGCAAAGTTGCTGTTAGTGATTCCCATTAAATCACTAAAGAGATAGTTCAAAGTAATTATATGCACACATAGCACTTGTCATGCTAATCATATTTTTCTCAAAAGAAGTGAAATTTTAAAAATACTTTCTAATATTAAGTTACTCCTGCAATCCTAAGCAAAAGTTAACATCACCTTATTTGCCATATTATTAGTCTTTTAATATATTGCAATATATAATTTTGAAGAATATATTTGATACATTTATATATGTACTATTATCTGAAAGTATATATTTGAAATAATTATTTGAAAATTTTACTGATATATTTTTAAGTGATTTATCTACTTTTTTGTAATCCTTGTATTTCACCTGAAAAATAAGTTTTAAGTAAATTTATCAATTTTCCAGGTTTTCCAATATTCCTTTTATTTGAATATACTTCAAAAGCACTAGCATTGAATCCTGTGTTTCTTGAAATTATATAAAATTTTTATATGGCACAAATAATTCTGGATCATTATTATTTTCAGTAAATATTGGAAAATGTAGGAATTTAAAGTTTTAAACTACTTGAATTTTCCTTATGAAAACAAAAGTTACAGTAAAAGTACAATTGACTTTCAAGTATGTCAGTCGTTTTATTGCTTCCCTCTCCCCCTCCCTGCCTTATTGAAGTATAATTGACACATAAAATTATAAAATATTTAAAGTGTACAATGTTATAATTTGATATATGTATACCTTGTAAAAGTATTCCTTACATTGAGTTAATTAACAAATCTATCATCTTACATACTTCTTATATCAATATGTTAGTTTATTTACCTAGAAGTTACATGTCAAGACTTTCAAAATACTTAGCATATAACAATTTGATTACATGTGTGTCCTTGATATGAAAATAGCTCTACCAGTGTTGTATGAGAGTGATGAATTATTAAATTCTACACCTGAAACTAATATTGCACTGTATATTAACTAATTGGAATTTAAATAAAAACTTGGGGGAAAAAAGAAAATAGCTTTGCTACACTTGTGTTCATCTATTTCCCCCATTATCAACTTTTGTTTATCTGAATTTTTTAAAATTTTAATTGTATTTATTCAAATATTCTTATTTAAATTGTCTAGAGAATCTAATAAATACTAAAACTTTATATTTGCCTCAGGCTGCATCATTGTTCATTTTGTAGGTTGTTTTACTGAATAATCTAATTGAAGATGTATTATATTTTTCTTTTTAATAAAAATGTTTCGAGCAACATATGTTAACCTAAGCATAGCCTTGGAATATTGATATATTTAATGAGGCACTGTGTTTAATCACTGATATCTTGAAAATTAAGAAAATGTAGACTAACTCTAAAAATTTATATATGAACAAAAATTTCTTGACTGCAAAAGTAATTAGAAACACTGGATATCATGTCTATTACTTAGGCAAAGGGCTGAAGACCTAGTAGCAACAGGATGGAGATTCCCTCCTCAGTCTATGTTGTGTACCCTGTGCTAGTATACATGTCATTTTCATTCAAAGATGTGTGTTTTGAAGAGATTGTTACATATTCTGGGTCTCTGATATACACAAAAGAACATGAGTATTGCTTGTATTTAAGCAATCAAAATTTTGTTTCCAACCCACCACAGTGTTAAGTGACTTTGTACAGCCAATAAATGTTTCTAATATAGAGTCTGTCAATTGGTAGGAATTCAATAAATAGTACATATGGTAGCCACTATTCATATTATCTCCAGGATTCAAAAATAGTTTCATTTTACACTATGAAAATTTTATCTAGGGAACCATGGCCAAGTGTGAGCACTGCATTTTAAAAAAGCCATGCATGGGGCACTATGGTGGCTCAGTTGGTTAAGCCTCAAGACTCGTGATTTTGGCTGGGGTCATGATCTCACTACGAGTTCAAGCCCCATGTCAGGCTCTGCACTGATAGTGCACTGATAGTGCAGAGCCTGTTTAGGATTCTCTCTCTCTCTTTCTATCTCTCTCTCTCAAAATAAATTAACTTTAAAAAAGTAAAAATTAAAAAATTAAAACAAGAGCAATTCGTAAAATAACATCGTCAGTAGAAAGAGAAAAGAATGCAGGAGGATATAGGGAGAGAGAAAAGACAAAAAACTAAACTATGTACTCTTTTTCTTTCTAGTTGCACCCTCTCAGCCCCAGCACAAAATGCACTTGGCTAATGAATCTAAACTGTTTTGCTTCTCTGAGATGGCTATGATTTGCCAGGAGTTTTCTTGTATTTAACTCACCATAGTTTAAATACACTAGTGGATTTATCTCTTTTCTTTCTCTTAAAAAAGTCTCAAGTTAAAAATTACTCAAAATTTAAGGTAAAGGCAGGAGGGATCATAAAAAATCCAATTAACAAAAATCCAAGTATTTTTAACACATTTTTAATATATATTATAATATACACCTACTTTTTTGTAGTGATGGTTATTTGTTAAACAGTAATCACTTCAGTGACTTTTAAGAGTGTTTTAAGAGTGTTCAGTGACTTTTGTGAATTCCTGCCATTTCACATTTCTTGTGATACTGTGAGTGACTTTTTAAATAAATTGTTAGCAACCAATAGAAATGTCTTTTTTTTTTTTTATTGATTTTCCACCATTGATTTAAGAATTCATTGGGACACCTGGGTGGCTTAGTTGGTTAAACATCCGACTTCAGCTCAGGTCATGATCTCACAGTTTGTGGGTTCGAGCCCCGCATGGGCTCTGTGCTGACAGCTCAGAGCCTGGAGTTGGCTTTAGATTGTGTGTCTCCCTCTCTCTCTACCCTTCCCCCTCTCCCCCCTTCTCAAAACTACATAAACATTTAAAAATTTAAAAATAAATAGTAAAATGTAGGGATACTAGCTTATCTCAAAATAGTCTTCTTGAAATAAAAACATGGAACAAATAATTAATCAAGTACAATTTTTAGAAGAATAAATGAAGATAAAGGTAAAAATATAAAAGGATATATTCCTAGATCATTTCTGGTAATTTCCATGGCTTACTATATGTTGGAACATACTGGCCAAAAGAAAAGCTATTATATAATATTTTTATTTTATGTTCATTTATTTTTCTGAAAATAAGTGGAATATTTAGAGAGTAATTTTGGTTATTAATCTTAATTCTCTGAAACCTGCAAGATATAGCCATGGATATAGGTACAGATATGCATTTACATCTATAGATGCATAGTTGTAGATATACATATATTTAAATTAAATTATTAGTTCGTTTTCTTTTAAGATTTTCCCACATTATCAAATTAATCACATACCCATAAACAGAAAATTTGGATACAAGTTAAAGTTCAAAATAAAATGTTAACAGTCTTCGTGTTTGCACTGAATAATCATATTACAATTTTTTGTGAAGCACCGCATATTTTTAAAACTTTAAAATTAACATAAGTGTCTGTTTCACTCTATTTCTCCTTTAAAGTAAACATTCTATGAACACAATTTCCTACATTGCCTTCAGTACATTTTATATTTATCAGAGTCATATGTTAGCTTTTGTGTTTTTTTAATTGCGTCTTTAGACTTTTTAAATAAGTTCATTTATCGTATCATGGCTTCTTTTCTTAATCCATTAACTAGCAATGTTAAAAAAGAAAGAAAGAAAAGATAGATGATTTGTTCAAATGGGAATTTGAGCTGCAAACTTTCATTTTCCTGAGAGTGTTACTTATATTAACATTATTTTTATTATCAAGAATATAGCTGCTTAGTAGTTCTGTAACAAGGCATCTGTTTTATATACTAGATTAAAAATTTATTCAAGTACTAAATCTTATTTGGTTTGGAAAATTCATAAAGATTATAAATTATAAATTTATAGAGATTATAAAAGATTATAAGAATTAATGTACTATGAATACACCATGAGATTCAGATATAATCCCTCAATATATAAAGGAGGTCAGATCATTAAGAGATCTTAAAACACCAGATTTAAATTGAAAGATTATTAACCTGATCCAAATATAATAGAGATTTTGCTTTGTGAGATGATATATCCTTTCACAGATATGCTACTTTATCCTCAGAAATTGTGATTAGACATTTAATTAACTCAAGCTGGAGGTGTGCAGACTGAAAATTAAATAAAATTGTTTTGGTTTGGCAGTAAAACAAGGAAGTTAATCCAAGTGAGTCAAATAGCCATGAATATCAGAACAGACTCCTAGAAAAGAGAAAATTTCCTCTACTTATGCTGGTTATGTGTGCTATACATGTGATTTCTATGATAAAGAAAACTTAATTTATGTGTATTAAAATAATAAGTTTTGGGGTGCCTGGGTGGCGCAGTCGGTTAAGTGTCCGACTTCAGCCAGGTCACGATCTCGCGGTTCGTGAGTTTGAGCCCCGCGTCAGGCTCTGGGCTGATGGCTCGGAGCCTGGAGCCTGTTTCCGATTCTGTGTCTCCCTCTCTCTCTGCCCCTCCCCCGTTCATGCTCTGTCTCTCTCTGTCCCAAAAATAAATAAAAACGTTGAAAAAAAATATATATAAAATAATAAGTTTCTTTAAACATAAGAAATTATAAGTTGTAATGACTTCTTTCACAAACTAGGGAAAATTACTCACATATTTCATACTATACTATTGGGGCACCTGGCTCAGTTGGTTAAGTGCCTGACTCTTGATTTCTGCTCAGGTCATGATTTCAAGACTTTTTAAGTTGGGGCCTCCCACTGGGCTCTGTGCACTGACCTTGTGGAGCCTGCTTGGGATTCTCTGTCTCCTTTTCTCTCCACCCCTTCCTCACGTATACTCTTTCTGTCTGTCTCAAAATAAATAATTTTTTTCAAACTATGCTACAAAACTACAGTCACCAAAACAGTATGCGATGGCACAAAAGTAGATACTTAGATCAATGGAATAGAATTGAGAGCCCAGAAATAAACCCATGCTTATATGGCCCATTATTCTTTGACAAGGAGGCAAAAATATGCAATGGGGATAAAACAATTCTTCAATAAGTCATGTTGGAAAAACTGCACATCTACATGCAAAAGAATGAAACTGGGCCACTTTCTTACACTATACACAAAAATAAACTCAAAATGGATTAAAGATTTAAATATGGGACATGAAGTCATAAAAGTCCTAAAGTCCTAAAAGTCCTAAAAGAAACATAGTTAGTAATCTCTGGAACTTTTGCAAACTAAAATAAAATCTATTGCAGAGCAAAGGAAACCATCAATGCAACAAAAAGGCAATCTACATAATGGAAGAAAATATTTGCAAATGATATATCTGGTAAGGGGTTAATATCAGAAAAATACAAACAACACATACAACTGAACACCAAAAAAGTAAATAGTCTGATTAAAGAATGGGAAGAGGACCTGAATGGACATTTTTCCCAAGAAGACATACATATGGACAATAGACACATGAAAAGATGCTCAACATCACTAATCATCAAGGAAATGCAAATCAAAACCACAGTGAGTCAGAATGTTTAGCATCAAAAAGACAAGAAATAGCAAGTGTTGGTGAGGATGTGGAGAAAAGAGAATCTTCATGAACTGTTGGTAGAAGTATAAATTGATGCATCCTCTATTGAAATTCCTCAAAAAACTAAAAATGGAAATACTATATGGCCCACTGATTCCAATACCGGCTATTTACCCGAGGAAAGCAAGAACACTAATTCAAAAATATATATGTACCCCTATGTTTGATGTGGCATTTTTTTACAATAGCTAAGATGGAAACAACCTAAGTGTTCATGAACAGATGAATGGATAAAGAAGTTGTGAGATATACACACACACACACACACACACACACACACATATATGTGTGTGTGTGATATAGATATGATACATGAAAGGTATGTGATATATGGTATATTATATATATATATTATATGACATGTATGGTAATACTAAAGCCAAGTTAAGTGATAATGAGAAATCGTTATGCTCACCAGATTAAAAAATAATTCAAAGGTAATTTTTAAAAACATATTGATGAGATTGTGAAACAACAGACAAATTTTTCATGGTCACAGTGTTAACAAGTATACTCTCAAGTTCTCTTTTAAACATTTCTAGATAATCTGCAGGGAACACATTAAAACACTTGCTATGAATTTTTGTTACATTTTTTAAAAAATTGGGGGATGCCTGGGTGGCTCACCCAGTTGAGCGTCCGACTTCAGCTCAGGTTATGATCTCATAGCTCGTGAGTTTGAGCCCTGCGCTGGGCTCTGTGTTGCCAGCTCGGAGCCTGGATCCTGCTTCAGATTCAGTGTCTCCCTCTCTCTTTGCCCCTAACCCACTCACATTCTGTCTCTGTCCCTCTCAAAAATGAATAAAATTTTTTAAAAAGTTTTTTTTAAATGTTTATTCATTTTTGAGAGACAGAAACAAGCAGGGGAGGGGCAGAGAGAGAGGGAGACACAGAATTTGAAGCAGGCTCCTGGCTCTAAGCTGTCAGCACGGAGCCCTACATGGGCTTGAACTGGTGAACCGTGAGATCATGTCTTGAGCTGAAGTCAGATGCTTAACTGACTGAGCCACCCAGGGTGCCCCTATTATATTTTAAAAGCAGTAGACAACAGAGAATGTAAGGCTTGTCATCATTCTACACTTCACTCTCCTTTTGGCTTTACCATAACTGTCCAGGGCTAGCACATCTCCCATTAAATGTTAATATTATAATCATTGCTTCAGGCTCTGATTTTTCAGAGAAACCCTAGCAAAGATAACTACTAAAGTTTAATATGACTATAACTTTATGTCCCAACAACTTTACTCATGAATATAAAACTTAAGGAATTCTTAAATATGTGCACTGGAAAACAGTAAAACATTTTTCATTATTCAAAGCACCAATTTTTATAATGATGAAGCTTGGAAAAGTCTCTATTGACTTTACAATTAATACATCATGATAAAGTTATAAAATGGAATAGTATACATCAGTACATAAGGAAGGAAGTCAAACACACCTACATGGGTATATTTAAAAGTCACAATGTTGAGTTTAAAAAGCTGCAGAAAAATTCACTGAGCATTATAGCATTTATATAGTGTTTAAAGTAATGTTTAAGAAACAATACATTGCTTAAGAACATTTATATAGATGCTAAAGTTATAAAAGCAACAAGAAAATTATTAACATAAAACTCAAGGTGGTGGTTACTTTAGAAGAGAAAAGGAGATGTAATCGGAGGGCAATTGCCGGGTTAATAAGTTGTCAGTAATATATGTTGAAACAAACATGGATGCAAACATTTTAGCTTCCACACTGAATGTAATAGAAATGTACTCAAAGAACTCTCTTTTGCCGTTGTTGATTTATTTTTTGAGAGAGAGAGAGAGAAAGAAGCAGAGAGAGAGAGAGAGAGATAGGGGTGATCTGAAGGGGGCTCGGTGCTGATAGAAAATGCCCAATGTGGGGTTAAAACTCATGAATTCTAAGACCATGACCTGGGCAAAGTCAGGCACTTAACTGACTGAGCCAACCAGGTGCCCCAAGAACCTCCTTTAAAATAAAGCCTAGGGGCACCTGGGTGGCTCAGTTGGTTGAGAATCTAACTCTTGATGTCAGCTCAGGTTGTGATCTCAGTGTCCTGGGATGAGGCCCCACCTCAGGCTCCGTGCTGAACATTGAGCCTGCTTAGAATTCTCTTTCTCAGGGCGCCTGGGTGGCTCAGTCATTTAAGCCTCAGACTCTTGGTTTTGGCACAAGTCATGATCTCATGGTTTGTGGGTTTCTTTAAGCCCCACAACATGCTTCACGCTTTGGAATTCTCTCTCCCTCTTTCTCTGCCCCTCTGCAGTTTTCTTGCTCTCTCAAATAAATAAATAAACTTAGAAAAACAAAGATTCTCTCTCTGTCTGCCCCTTTCTCCTGCTTGCACATACTCTCTCTCACTCAAATAAATAAATAAATAAATAAATAAATAAATAAATAAATAAATACAAAAATGAAATAAAACATAAATAAGACAGAAAGAGAATATGTGACCAAGAAAACAATGAATTTTGAAGTAAGAGATCAGCGGAGTTCACAAAGTGGGCATAACAGACTTAAAGGGTAACAATCCAAAGTATAGTGTGATGATTAAGGATTCCTAACAGGAAGTTTCTGAATTGAATATTAAAGAAAAATAATAACACATTATGGTAAAAAGACAAAAATCAAAGAAAAAGAACAATTTTGAAAAACAAAACAAAAAAATAAACTAATAACTCGCTTATCAAGAATAATGGACCCCCAATGAAATTAACAGCTGACGCCTCATCAGAAATAGTGGAGGCCAGAAGAGAGTAGAATTGTATATTTTAAAAAATAAATTTAAAAAATATACCAAGAATGTTATAGCCAGCACAACATTCAAAACTACAATGAGATAGCACCTCACATCTGTCAGAATGGCTAAAATCAACAACAGGTGTTGGCAAGGAAGCAGAGAAAGAGGAACCCCTCCTGCACTGTTGGTGGGAATGCAAACTGGTGCACCACTCTGGAAAACAGTATGGAGGTTCCCCAAAAAGTTAAAGATAGAACTACCCTACCCAGCAATTGCACTACTAGCTATTTACTGTAACAATATAAAAATACTAATTCAAGGAGATATATGCACCCTGATGTTTACAGCAGCATTATCAACAACAGCCAAGTTATGGAAAGAGCCCAAGTGTCCATCAACTGATAAAAGGATAAGGAAGAGCTGTCATACACACACACACATACACACACACACACACACACACACACACACACACACACACTGGAATATTACTAAGCCATAAAAAGAATGAAACCTTGCCTTTCCCAATGATGTGGATGGAGCTAGAGAGTATTATCTAAATAAAATAAGTAAGGCAGGGAAAGACAAATACCATGTGATTTCACTTATATGCAGAATTTAAGTAACAAAGCAAATGACCTTAGGAAAAAAGTGACAGAGACAAACCAAGAAACAGATGTTTAACTATAGAGAACAAATGGGATTACTGGAGGGGAGGTGGGCAGGGGGATGGGTAAAGTAAGTAATTAAGGAGGGCACTTGTGATGAGCACCAGGTGTCATGTGGAAATGTTGAATCACTAAATTCTACTCCTGAAACTATTACACTATATGTTAACTAACTTGAATTTAAATAATAACTTGAAACAAACAAAAAAGTATATATGCAGGGTTTAACCAAATTAGAACATAATTCATAAATAAATTTTCAAGTAAGTGATTTTTCTAAAAATAATTGAATAAAACTTTATAATTACTTCTCAAAAATGCATCATACATACAAACTTAAAAAATATTAAGGCAAAGCAAAGATATTCCCAGATTAAACAAAACTGGTAGAGTTAGTTACTAGCAGACCTGACTTATAAGAAATATAAAACGAACTTCTCTAGGCTGTCAGCAAGTAATTAAATATAGTAATTAAAATCCACAAAAAACAACAAAGAGCGTGGATAAGCCATTATGTAAATATGAAATATGATCCATTCATATTTCTCCCTTTTTCACTTAACTTATTTAAAAATCAGATAATATATGTACAAGAATATTGTTGATTGTGTAATATACAGAAATATATGTGTTCATAGCAATAAAAGTTTATCAGTGTAAACTATGCCAGTCAGTAACTAAATCCAAAAGACCAAATAAAAAAAAAATCAGAAAAAAGAAACAAAATTGATATAACACAATCATAAATTTAGATTGCTTTGCTTTCTTCTCTCAGTTTTCAAAATAGATACAACACTTTATAGTAATAATTATAGTAACGTATTTTGGGATTCTAATGTAAGTGCATGTAATAATTATGTCAAAGATAACACATAAAGGAGAAGATGTAATAAAACTATATAGAAGAAGACTTTCTGTTTCTCACTGGAATTAAGTGAATATAAATCTCAGTAGATACCAATAAGTTAAGATGTATTTGATGAGTCCTGGTGCAATCACTAAGAAAATAGTTAAAAAATAATGAGTAAAAAAATTAAAGGAACTAAATTAGCACACTCTAAAATATTCACCTAATTAAAAACAGTAAAGGAGCATTAAAAGAACAACAACAACAAAAACAAAAACCCATGAGATACAAAGACAAGGTTACATGGACAGGCATGAATTCACCTGTATCAATAATAACATTAAATGAAAATGTATTCAGCAATCAAAACAACAGGTGGAGACTGCCAGAGTGCTTTGAAAAATCAATAGACCCAAGTACATGTTCTATACAGGAGCTATAGTTTAGATTTGCATTTCTATGAAATATCTAAAATATACAAATTATTAGAAAATGCAAACTACTAAAATTGCCTCAAGAAGATTCCAAAATTATGAACAGATCTATAACATTTAAGAGTTTGAATTAGTAATTTAAAAAACTTCCCACAGAAACAAGTCCACGCCAAAATATTTTTGGATGTGAATTCTATGAAACATTTAAGGAAGACACAAATAGGTTGAAAATAAAAGAATGAGAGTTATATCGTGAAAACAACAATTTCTAGAAAGCCAGGGAACCTGTATTAATATTAGAACAAAATATTAAAACAAATTTTTAATAGATAACCAAGGAATATGTATGAAAAACTATCCATCAGGAAGACATAACAATTACAAATATAAATGCACCTAATTATGAAGCCCCAAAATACATGAAGCAAAAATTGAGAAAATGGAAGGAAGAAGCAGACAATTCAAAAATAATAATTGGAGCTTTCAATGGCCCACTTTTAATAATAGATAAGACAACTAGACAACTGATCCACAAGTAAATACAGCACATGAACAGTAACAACCTAATGGACCTAACCAAGAGCACTCCAACCAAGAACAGAAAGATATACATTCTTTTCAAGTATGCCTGGAACATCTTCTAGACAATGTGCTAAATAAAACAAACCTAAATAAATTTAAAAGGACTTAAATCATACAAACTATGTTCTTTGATCACAATGGAGTGATGTTAGAAACCAGTAACAAAAAGAAATTTCCACAAACATGGGGAAATTAAATAATACACTCCTCCATAACCAAAGAGTAAATCTAAGGTAATCTAAGTTAAATTAGAAGTTACTTAGAGATAAATGCAAATAAAGATACAATATACCAAAACTGATGTTTCAGTAAATCAGTGCTTAGAGTGAAATATATAGCTGTAAACCCCTATGTTAAAAACAATTAAAAATCTCATAAACTAACCTTCTAACTCAAGACAGAGGAGGGAAAAGAGCAGACAAAATACAAAACAAGTAGAAGAATATGAAACAGGCAGCAGGAATCAATAAAATAAGAAATAGAGCCAACATGGCAGAATAGCGTGGAAGTTTTTTGTGTGTCTCGTGTCCACAAAATACAGCCAGACCAACACTAAACTATCCTGCACACCTAGAAAACTTATCTAAAGATTAACACAACAATATGCACAACCTGAACTACAGAATTCAGCAGGTACGCGGCACGGAGACTTGAACTTGGGGAGCGAGAAGCTGCAGCGGTGGTGTAAAGAACCACTTTTGCAGGTGAAGAGAGAACAGAGACAGGGGGCATGGGGAAGAGAATATGGGAAAAGCACCCCTCCCCAAAAGCAGCTGGAGATAAAGTGGAAAATTGGAAATAGCCCCAGGGACTAAACTAAAAAGGGGAAAAGAAAGGAGAAAGGAGAAAGGAGAAAGGAGAGGCTTTAAATTCCACTAATACTGTAAACAAGGGGAGCGCAAAGTCTGCAACTCCACAGCTCCATACCTGGCGGTGCTCTGGTGGGAAGGGCGAACCCTCAGGAGCAGAGTGGGACCCAGGAGATTCTTGGGCAACACAGGGAAAAGCAGTTCCACTGCTGGCAGGACATTTGGTAGAGACTGTTGAGCCCCCTGGTCCCTGCAGAGCCCAGAGAACAATCCACATTTGCTGGTGCTGGAATAAGGTCGTTAAGGGTGAAGACTGCTGCCAGATATGTGTTGTGATTTTCCATAATCCCTGAAACGCTGCTGGTACACTATCCTTCTAACTTTTTCTGGGGCAGGCTGGCACCTGGCTGCAATCTCAGGGCACCGGCAGCAGCAGGGTCCAGCAAGCATTCATGGGTGGGTACAACCAACATTTGGCCATTGCTCGGTGAGATCCTCCCAAAAAGGGGAAGAACGGGTCAAAGCCATTCAGAAGTAAGGGACCAGGGAAAACAGTCACATCTGAGACAAAACTCGGGAGAGAGGTACTACCTGGGACTTAGTCACAGACAGTGAAAAGGCAGGGAGTGGACAAGAGCTGAAGAGAGAGGACAGGTGAGTGATTGCTGATCAGGGAGAACAGAGTTGTGATACTAGAGATTGGGTAGCTGGGTGACGCCATTTTCACCACTCCCGCGCTTGCTTATAGGCACCTACAAAGGCCACAAAAATCCACCTCAGTAGGCTAGCAGCGCCATCAAGTGGAGAACGGAGCCATTACACCAAGCCCTGCCCAACTGGGCCAACCTCGCTCTTCAAGAACACAAGTCCCATGGCCTGCTTAGTTTATGGACTATAAAGCACTTCATAGTCTAACTTCTAGGGGAAAACGAAGTAATTTCAGTCATACTTCAATCTGTTAGCAGGTCCATCTATTCAATTTCTTTTTTTTTTTCTCTTTTTCACTTCTTTTTCTTGAATACAGAAAGAGAAAAAATTCAGTTTCAACTTTTATTAAATATATTTTCTTTAATTTGTTTTTTACTTTATTTTTTACTTCTGTGTAAATTTTTTCAAATTCTGTTTTACTTCCATCATGTTATTTTAGTCTACTTCAGTGTATTCACTTTTTCAAATTTCCATCAATTCCTTTTTTTCCCTTTTTCTCTTTTTCGTTTCTTTTCTTTTTCTTGAATACAGAAAGAAAAAATTCATTTTTATTTTTAACTTTTATTGAAGATATTTTTGTTTAACTTTTTTCTACTATATTCTTTACTTTTGTGTATTTTCTTTTCAAATTCTATTTTACTTCCAACATTTCATTTTAGTGTACTTCAGTGTATTCATTTTTTTCAAATTCTCAAAAGATTTCCTTCCCCCCCCCTTTTTGCCCTACTCTATCAAACCACTTTCAACACCCAGACCAAACCACACCTAGGATCTATCATCATTTATTCGATTTCTGTGTGTGTGTGTGTGTTTAATTTTTTTAATTTTAATATATTTTTAATTTTAATTTCTTAATTTTAAATCTTCTACTTCATTAATTCCTTTTCTCCCTTCAAAATGATGAAATGAAGGAATTCACCCCAAAAGAAAGAGCCCGAAGAAACAACAGCCAGGGATTTAACCAACACAGGCACAAGCAAGATGTCTGAACCAGAATTTAGAATCACGATAATAAGAATACTAGCTGGAATCAAAAATAAATTAGAATCCCTTTCTGCAGAGATAAGAGAAGTAAAAACTAGTCAGGATGAAATAAAAAATGCTATAACTGAGTTGCAAACACAGATGGATGCTGTGGCAACAAGGATGGATGAGGCAAAACAGAGAATCAGTGATATAGAGGACAAACTTATGGAGAATAATGAAGCAGAAAAATAGGGAGATTAAGGCAAAAGAGCACAATTTAAGAATTAGAGAAATCAGCAACTCATTAAAAAAGAACACCAGCATCATAGGGGTCCCAGAAGAGGAGAGAGAGAAAGAGGGGTAGAAGGCTATGTGAGAGCAAATCACAGTGGAAAACTTTCCTAACCTGGGGAAAGACACAGACATCAAAATCCAGGAAGCACAGGGGCGCCTGGGTGGCACAGTCGGTTAAGCGTCCGACTTCAGCCAGGTCACAATCTCGCGGTCCGTGAGTTCGAGCCCCGCGTCAGGCTCTGGGCTGATGGCTCGGAGCCTGGAGCCTGTTTCCGATTCTGTGTCTCCCTCTCTCTCTTCCCCTCCCCCGTTCATGCTCTGTCTCTCTCTCTCCCAAAAATAAATAAAAAACGTTGAAAAAAAAATTTAAAAAAAAATCCAGGAAGCACAGAGGACCCCCATTAGATTCAACAGAAACCGACCATCAACAAGACATATCATAGTCAAATTCACAAAATACTCAGGCAAGAAGAGAATCATGAAAGCAGCAAGAGAAAAAAAAAATCCCTAACCTATAAGGGAAGACATATCAGGTTTGCAGCAGACCTATCCACAGAAACTTGGCAGGCCAGAAAGGAGTGGCAAGATATATTCATTGTGGTGAATCATAAAAATATGTAGCCAAGAATTCTTTATCCAGCGAAGCTGTCATTCAAAATAGAAGGAGAGATAAAAAGTTTCCCAGACGAACAAAAATTAAAGGAGTTTGTAACCACTAAACCAGCCCTGCAAGAAATTTGAAGGGGGACTCTCTGAGGGGAGAAAAGATGAAACAAAACAAACAAACAAACAAAAAAATATATATATAGAGAGAGAGAAATAAATACCAAAAGCAACAAAGATTAGAAAGGACAAGAGAACACCACCAGAACTCCAACTCTACAAGCACCATAACAGCAATAAAGTCATATATTTCAGTACTCAGTCTAAATGTCAATGGACTCAATGCTCCACTCAAAAGACATAGGGTAACAGAATGGATAAGAAAGCAAGATCCATCTATATGCTTTTTACAAGAGACCCACTTTAGACCTAAAGACACCTTCAGAAGGTGAAAATAAGGGAATGGAGAACCATCTATCATGATAATGGTCAACAAAAGAAAGCCAGAGTAGCCATAATTATATCAGACAATCTAGACTTTATAATAAAGACTGTATCAAGAGATGCAGAAGGGCACTATATCATAATCAAGGGGTCTATCCACCAACAAGACCTAACAATTGTAAAAATTTATGTGCCAGATGTGGGAACACCCAAATATATAAATAAATTAATCACAAACATAAAGAAACTCATTGATAGTAATACCATAATAGTAGGAGACTTCAACACCCAACTCATAGCAATGGACAGATCATCTAATCAAAAAATCAACAAGGAAACAATGGCTATGAATGACACACTGGACCAGATGGACTTAATAGATATGTTCAGAGAATTTCATCCTAAAGCAGCAGAATATACATTCTTCTCCAGTGCACATGGAACATTCTCCAGAACAGACCATATACTGGGACACAAATCAGCCCTCAGGAAGTACAAAAATTTGAGACCATACCGTGCATATTTTCAGGCCACAATGCTATGAAACTCAAAATCAACCACAACAAAAAATTGGGAAAGGTAACAAATATTTGGAGACTGAAGAACATGGTACTAAAGAATAATGGGCTAACCAAAAAGTTAAAGAGGAAATTAAAAAGTATATGGAGGCCAATAAAAATGATAACACCACAACCCAAAACCCCTGGCACGCAGCAAAGGTGGTCATATATACTTGGTCATATATATACTTATATAGCACGCCCCTGGCACGCAGCAAAGGTGGTCATATATACTTGGTCATATATATACTTATATAGCACTCCAGGGCATCCTAACGAAGGAAGAAAGATCTCAGTTACACAACCTAATATTATGCCTTAAAGAGCTGTGAAAAGAACAGGAAATATTAAAGATTAGAGCAGAAATTAATGCTATCAAAACCCCCCCCCAAAAAAAAACAGTAGAACAGATCAATGAAACCAGAAGCTGGTTCTTTGAAAGAATTAACAAAGGTGATAAACCACTAGCCAGCTTGATCAAAAAGAAAAAAGAAAGGACCCAAATAAATAAAATCAAGAATAAAGAGGAGAGGTCACAACCAACACAGCAGAAATAAAAACAATAATAAGAGAATATTATGAACAATTATATGCCAACAAAATGGGCAATCTGGAAGAAATGGACAAATTCCTAGAAACATGTAGACTACCAAAACTGAAACAGGAAGAAATAGAAAATTTGAACAGATCCATAACCAGTAAGGAAATCGAATTAGTAATCAAAAATCTCACAAAAAGCAAGAGTCCAGGGCCAGATAGATTTCCAGGGGAATTCTACCAAACATTTAAGGAAGAGTTAACACCTATTCTCTTGAGGGTGTTCCAAAAAATAGAAATGGAAGGAAAACTTCCAAACACTTCCCATGAAGCCAGCATTACCTTGATTCCAAAACCAGACAGAGACCCCCACTAAAAAGAAGAACTATAGACCAATTTCCCTAAAGAACATGGATGCAAAAATCCTCAACAAGATATTTGCCAACCGGATCCAACAATACATTAAAAAAAATTATTCACCACGACTAAGTGGGATTTATACCTGGGAGGCAGGGCTGGTTGACTATCCGCAAAATAATTAATATGATTCATCACATCATTAAAAGAAAGGATAATAACCATATCATCCTCTCAGTAGATGCAGACAAAGCATTTGACAAAATACAGCATCTTTTCTTGATAAAAACCCTCAAGAAAGTAGGGATAGAAGAAGCATACCTCGAAATCACGAAAGTCATAAATGAACAACCCAACCCAACGCTAATATCATCCTCAGTGGGGAAAAACTGACAGCTTTCTCCCTAAGGTCAGGAACAAGACAGGGATGTCCACTCTCGCCACTGTTATTCAACATAGTATTGGAAGTCTTAGCCTCTGCAATCAGACAACACAAAGAAATAAAAGGCATCCAACTTGGGCAGGAGGAGGTCAAACTTTCACTGTTCATAGATAACATGATAGTCTATATGGAAACCCAAAATATTCCACCAAAAAACTGCTAGAGCTGATTCATGAATTCAGCAAAGTTGCAGGATATAAGTTCAATGCACAGAAATCTGTTGCATTCCCATACACCAACAATGAAGCAAAGGAAAGAGAAATCAAGGAATTGATCCCATGTACAATTGCACCAAAAACCATAAAATCTAGGTAAATCTAACCAAAGAGGTGAAAAATCTATACTCTGAAAACTATAGAAAGCTTATGAAAGAAATTGAAGAAGACACAAAAAATCCAAAAAGATTCCATGTTCCTGGATAGGAAGAACAAATATTGTTAAAATGTCAATACTACCCAAAGCAATCTACATATTCAATGCAATCCCTATCAAAGTAACACCAGCATTCTTCACAGATAATCCTTCAAAGTAACACCTTCACATTCTTCACAGATAATCCTAAAATTTGTATGGAACCAGAAAATACCCTGAATAGCCAAAGCAATCTTGAAAAAGAAAACCAAAGCAGGAGGCATCAAAATCCAAGACTTCAAGCTATACTACAAGGCTGTAATCCTCAAGACAGTATGGCACTGGCACAAGAACAGACACTCAGATCCATGGAACAGAATAAAGATCCCAGAAATGGACCCAAAGACGTATGGCCAACTAATCTTTGATGAAGCAGGAAAGAATATCCAATGGAAAAAAAGACATTCTCTTCAGGAAGTGGTTCTGGGAAAACTGGACAGAGACATGCAGAAGAATGAATCTGGACCATTTTCTTACACCATACCCAAAAATAAACTCAAAATGGATGAAAGACCTAAATGTAAGACAGGAAGCCAGCAAAATGCTCAAGGAGAAATCAGGCAAAAACCTCTTTGATCTTAGCCGCAGCAACTTCTTACTCAACATGTCTCTGGAGGCAAGGGAAACAAAAGCAAAAATGAACTTTTGGGACCTCATCAAAATAAAAATCTTCTGCACAGCAAAGAAAACAATCAGCAAAACTAAAAGGCAACTGACAGAATGGGAGAAGATATTTGCAAATGACATATCAGATAAAAGATTAGTATCCAAAATCTATAAAGAACTTATCAAACTCAACACCCAGAGAACAAATAACACATTTGAGGAAATGGGCAAAAGACATGAATAGACACTTCTCCAAAGAAGACATCCAGGTGGCCAACCGACACATGAAAAAATAGCTGAACATCACTCATCATCAGGGAAATACAAATCAAAACCACAATGAGATACCTATCACCTTACACTTGTCAGATGGCTAACATTAACAACTCAGGCAACAGATGTTGGCGAGGATGCAGAGAAAGAGGATCTCTTTTGCATTGTTGGTGGGAATGCAAGCTGGTGCAGCCACTGGAAAACATTATGGAGGTTTCTCAAAAAACTAAAAATAGAACTATCCTACAAATCAGCAGTTGCACTACTAGGTATTTATCCAAGGGATACAGGTGTGCTGTTCAAAGGGACACATGAACCCCCATGTTTATAGCAGCACTATCAACAATAGCCAAAGTATGCAAAGAGCCCAAATGTCCACTGAAGGATGAATGAATAAAGAAGATGTGGTATATATATATATATATATATATATATATATATATATATATATGTGTGTGTGTGTGTGTGTGTGTGTGTGTGTGTGTGTGTGTATATATATATATATATATATATATATATATATATATATAATGGAGTATTACTCGGCAATCAAAAAGAATGAAATCTTGCCATTTGCAGCTGCATGGATGGAATTGGAGGGTATTATGCTAAGTGCAATTAGTGAATCAGAGAAAGACAAATATCATATGACTTCACTCATATGAGGACTTTAAAAGACAAAACAGATAAACATAAGGGAAGGGAAACAAAAATAATATAAAAACAGGGAGGGGGACAAAACATAAGAGACTCCTAAATATGGAGAACAAACTGAGGGTTACTGGAGGGGTTGTTGTGGGGAGGGATAGGCTATATGTGTAAGGGGCACTAAGGAATCTACTCATGAAATAATTGTTGCATTATATGCTAACTAATTGGGATGTAAATTATTAAAAAAATTAAAATTAAAAAAGGAAATAGAAAACCAATAGAGATATTGAGGAAATAAAAGGCGGGTCTCTGAAAAGATTTTTTAGAAAGTAGCTAAACTTACCAAAGGAAAAAAGACAAAAGACCCAAAAAACGGGTCTTTGAAGTAAGAATTACGGAAACAAGAATTAGAGACACCTGAGTGGCTTCATCGGTTAAGCATCCGACTCTTGGTTTCCAGTCAGGTCATGATCTCAAGGTTTGTGGGTTCAAACCCAACATTGGGCTCTGGGCTGACAGACAGGATTCTCTCTTTTTCCCTCTCTCTGTTCCTCCCCTTCTCTCTCTCTCTCTCTCTCTCTCTCTCTCTCTCAAAATAAACTTAAGAAAGTAACAAATGAAATGACTCAGATAAAAATGGACAAATTATTAGAAAAATGCAAACTACTAAAACTGCTTCAAGAAGATTTCAAAATAAGAATAAATTTATAACGTTTAAGAGTTTGAATTAATAATTCAGAAAAACTTCCCACAGAAACAAGTCCAGGACAAAATATTTTTGGAGGTGAATTCTACAAAACATTTAAGGAAAAACTAATAACAACTTTTTTTACACAATCTCCCCCAAAAAAGAAAAGAAATAGTTCTTTATTTTATAAGTATTACACAGATGTCAAAACCTGACTGACATTATAAAAAAGAAAAACAGACTAATACCTCTTATAATTGTAGATTTAAAAGCCGTCAACAAAGTACTAACAAATAAATCCAACTGCATATAAACAGTATTTCATACCATGACCAGGTGGAATTTAACCTAGGAATCAAAACTGTAATGATCAAGAATTTGTGATATTAGCATAAAGATAAACATATAAATTGAAATGTTAGAATTGAGAGTATAGAAATGAATCTTCACATTTATAGTCAATTGAATTTCAGTAAGAATGCCTTGACAATTCAATAAGAAAAGAATAATTTTTCATCAAATCAACTAGAAAAACTGGATATCTACATGCAAAATAATTAAGTTGGACCCCTACATAATAGCATTACAAAAATAACAAAAACACAAAATAAATCAAGGACCTAGAAATTTATGATCTTAAACTATAAAACTTTTACAAGAAAATATCAATGTTTTACAATATTTTACAAGAAAATATCAATGAATATCCAAGACCTTGTATAAGTAACGTTTCCTTAACCATACCACCAAAAACAAAAGCAATAACAACAACAAAAAAAGGTAAACTGGACATCAACAAAAGACTATGAATAGACATTTCTCCAAAGAAGATACACAAATGGCCAGGAAAATAAGCATAAGAAAAGATGCTGAATATAATCAGTCATGAGAATATAATCAAAATGATAGATAACAGCAAGGGTTGCTGAGAATATGGAGGAATTGGAGCCCTTATACATTGCTGGTGGGAATTTAAAATGGTACAGTCACTTTGGAAAACAGTCTGGCATTTTCTCAAAAACTCATGTAGAATTACCATCTGACTCAGAATTGCCACTCCAAAAGAAACAAAACACACACACACACACACACACACACACACACACACACACACACACCCTTGACACAAATGTTCATGGTAGCAGTATTTACATAGGCTAAAAGATGAACATGTCACATATGTTCATCAACTGATGACTGAATAAATGAAAATGGTCTATCCCTAAAATTACATATTATTCTGTAAGAAAAAATGAAATACATATGTTACAACACAAATAAGCCTTTAAAATCTAAAGCTAAGTGAAATAAATTAGTCACAAACTACCTCATTCTGCATGATTGCATTTCTATGAAATATCTAAAATATGCAAATCTATAGAGACAAAGTAAATTGCTTAAAGTTAGAGAAAATGAAAAAAATGGAAGAGTCTGCTAAAGGGTACAAGAATTCTTTATGGAGACACATAAATGTCCCTAAGTTGATTATGGGGATGGTTCATGAATCTGTAAATACACGAAAAACATGCTACTTTAAATCAGTGGATTATATTAGTGAATGTGAATTACATTTCTATAGAACTTATAAAATAGCACAAAAAAGACATACCATTCTTTTGTAAAAGAACCCAACAATTAATATCATTGATATAATAAAAGATATTATTCATATAATAAATGAACATGTTGAGTATTAAAGTTTTGGGGTTATTCTGAAGACAAAATGCAGGAATTTTAATATGGTTGTAGACAAAAACATACATTTGAGTGTCTGCTGACAATACAAAATTAAATGTATGGATAGCTGCTGTCTGAAGGTGAAAGTTGGAATGGGACACATTTATAGCTTGGGTGTTTATATATTCATTTTAGAAATAAGGAGTCAACATATTCTGTCTGCATATTATAAAATTTATAAAATATGTGCTTACATTTCTTAAGTTACAAAAGTTAACTTTGGAGGAAGAAAAAAAGTGATAAATCTATATTGGTTTATAGTTGGAGGAGTGTAGGGAGCCAGGTGAGTGTTCTTTTTTTTTTAGATACATCCCCATTTTAAAAAGCAAGATACGAGTACATAAAATGCAAAATAAACAAGTAAATAAATGCATATGTTAAGAAATAAGTGCAGCATGATTACATTCTTTATAGACACCGTGTTAAATACCATAAGCCCCTCAATAGTGTAACATGTTGTTTGAGGGGCACCTGGGTGGCTCAGTTGGTTAAGTGTCCAACTTTGGCTTAGGTCATGATCTCGCGTTGTTGAGTTTGAGCCCCACACTGGGTTCCTCGTTTACAGTGTGCAGCCTGCTTGGGATCCTCTCTCTCCCTCTTTCTCTGTCTCTCTCTCTGTCTTTCTCTTAAAATAAATATATAAACTTAAAAAAGATTTTAGCAACAACAACAAAAACCATGTTGCTTTGTAGAGCAAAATTAGAGAGAAGAATGGTAGTTGCAGGTTACTGATAGTATTTCTTAAAATCTTTTGGTAAAATATTTTTTACAAAAAGAAGAGAGAGAAAGAAACACACAGCATCCAATTCTATGAAATAGTACACTATTTGCATATTCATTACTTGTAGTCACAGAATCTGAGGTCCAAGGAATGAAGAGTAAGAGATAAGGCAGAAAGGTGTGTATTTGCTGAGTCAGGATGCTCCTTACACCATTAACCAAAAATTAGTTGGGGCACTGATAAATGCTGAGGCCAGAAGGCTTTTCAATTATATATTCTAAGAGACCTGTATTAGTTGGGAGCTTAGTTGCATGGAAGAGAAAACCAATCAACATAGCCAAAGCAAAATGAGACATTTCAATAAGCATATTTGCAAGGTGTCCTGTGGATCCCAGAGGCAGAAATGCAGCATGATGATGAGAAACTGGGAGTAGAAATAAGAGAAATATTAGGAACCCAGGCAATATGCATTCTGTCACATTCATTTAAAAATTAGGATCATTTATGGGGCGCCTGGGTGGCTCAGTCGGTTAAGCGTCCGACTTTGGCTCAGGTCATGATCTCGCGGTTCGTGAGTTCAAGCCCCGCGTCAGGCTCTGTGCTGACAGCTCAGAGCCTGGAGCCTGTTTCAGATTCTGTGTCTCCCTCTCTCCTTCTCTGACCCTCCCCTGTTCATGCTCTGTCTCTCTCTGTCTCAAAAATAAATAAAGGTTAAAAACAATTTAAAAAATTAGGGTAATTTAGGTTCACAGCAAAATTGAGAGGAAGGCACACATATTTCCCACATACTCCCCACCCCTCATGTACAGCCTCCATCATTACCAACATCTTCCACGAAAGTGGTACATTTGTTACAATTGGTGAACCAATATCAACACATTATTACTCAAGTCCACAGTTGATAGATACATTAGGGTTCAGTCTTGGTGTTGTTCTTTCCATGAGTGTGGACAAATGTATAATGATAGGTATCCACCATTAACATCCCATATGGAACAGATTCAGTGCCCTCAAAATTCTCAAAATAGTGTTCCAACTATTCATCCCTCCTTCACCCCTAACCCCTGACAACCACTGATCTTTCTCTTGTCCCTATAGTTTTGCTTTTTCTAGAATATCATATAGTTGGAAACATAGAGCAGGTAGCCTTTCTAGATTGGCTTTTTTCACTTAGTAATATGCATTTAAGACTCCTCCATGTCTTTTCATGTCTTGATAGTTCATTTCTTTTCAGCATGGACTATTGTTCCATTGTGTAAATGTACCATAGTTTCTTTGTTTATTCACCTACTGAAGGATATCTTGATTGCTTCCATTTTGGCCATTATAAACAAACTTACTACAAATACCCATGCGTTGGCTTTTGTGCATATTGTTCCCCTCTAACCCTGAGCTGAGGTCTGGACTGTACATTCAGACCAGCACAGAAAAGACTTTCTAAAGCACAACACTGTAGCTGCTGTACAGCTGAAAACTAAACAGATACACCAGCTTTAGGTAGTACTGGAGATGTCTAAGTTCCAATTCAGATAGTCGGTGATGGTAGTCACTAAGGAATTCAGTCAGTCAGCTGAAGCTACCAGAAAAGGTTTACTTTAAAAAGAAACCTGTCCTAGAAAAAGGACCAACGCAGTATTAAGCAAAAAATAGAAACAGACCTGCCTGTCCCAATAAATCATAAAACCGAACCTGACACGATTAAAGCAATCCAGTAATAATTTAACTGCTCTACAGAACAAAATTCAGCATTCTTTAAAGTAAAGGTCAGCAAATTCATTCAGTAAGGAATCAGATTGTAAATATTTTAGGGCCTTATGGCCTTTATTGCAAGTATTCACCATTTACCATTTAGCATGAAAAATATTCATTCTTTATTGTAAGTATTCACATTTACCATTGTAGTATGAAAACAGTCATATATTCACTTATCTTCAGTATAAGTGAACTAGACAGTTTAACCAAAAGGCAAATATTTTCAGACCAGATTAAATTGTTTGCAAGTAGTAAGCATAAGAAGGTTTGGATAGCCTTATTATTGTCAGATGCCAAAAACTTCAAGACATGAACATAAAAAGAGACATTTTAGAATGCTAAAAGGGTAAGTGAAGCAAGAAGATATAACAATCATAATTATTTATACACCTAGTAGCAGCACTTCAGGATATATAAAGCAAAAACTGATAGAAATAAAGGGAACTAAAAACCATCAGTTTCCAGAACTAGAAACTGATAGAAATGGGGAACTAGATACTACTGGAAGGAACCATGTGAATTTTTTGTTTCTAGTTGTGCTTCCCCATTTCTATATTGGACCCACTTAATCAGTCTTCTATCACCCAAACTTCTCTTTTCAACATCGCCATAGGCCTCTACATTGCTGAACCAAATAGTCATTTCTCTGCCTTCATTTTCTTGTCCTTATGGGTCACATTTAATGCTTGATTCTCCCTTTCTTTCTCTTTCTTTCTTTCTTTCTTTCTTTCTTTCTTTCTTTCTTTCTTTCTTTCTTTCTTTCTTTCTTTCTTTCTTTCTTTCTTGTCAAGTCTTTATTTAAATTATGGTTAGTTAACCCATAGTGTAATATTAGTTTCAGTTACATAATTCAAGTGATTCATCACTTACATACAACACCCAGTTGTGCTGACCACAACTGCCCTCCCTAATGCCCATCACCCATTTAATCCATCCCCCACCCAACTCCCCTCCAACAACTTTCAGTTTATTCTCTATTTTTAAGAGTCTCTTATGGTTTGCCTCCATCTCTGTTTTTACCTTATTTTTCCTTCTCTTCCCTATGTTCATCTGTTGTTTCTTAAATTCTACATATGAGTGAAATCACATGATATTTGTCTTTCACTGATTGACTTATTTCGCTTAGCATAATACACTCTAGTTCTGTCCATGTTGCTCCAAATGGCAAGATTTCATTTTTTGTTTTGAACGCTGAGTAATATTCCATTGTATATATACACCACATCTTCTTTATGCATTCATCAGTTGATGACCATTTGGCCTCTTTCTATTATTAGGCTATTGTTGATAGTGCTGCTATAAATATTGGCGTGCATGTGCCCCTTCTAATCAGCATTTTTGTACCCTTTGGATAAATACCTAATAGTGCAATTGCTAGGTCATAGGGTAGTTCTATTTTTAATTTTTTGAGGAACCTCCACACTGTTTTCCAGAGTGGCTGCACCTATTTGCATTCCCATCAACAGTATAAGAGGGTTACATTTTCTCTGAATCCACACCAACACCTGTTATTTCTTGTGTTGTTGATTCCTTTCTTCTTGGAGATCTTCCTTCTTGATCCCTTCTTTCTTGATCTTCCTTTCTTCTTGAAGTCTGTTCTCCATTTGGCCTCCACATTACCTAACTATCCTACAATTACACTGGCTGCTTCTTCTCATTTCCCCTTGTTAGATTTCTAAACCAGAAAGAGTCCCAGAAGTCAGTCCTTAGTTCTCTTTTCTTAATCTACAAAATCTCTATTTTTCACAGTGTGTGTGTATATATATATATATATATATATATATATATATAACACATTTAAATGAGGAGTATACCACATTTAAATGAACAACTGACAAGAGATTCAATAGAAGGATGGTAATTAAAAAATATAAACTTTGTTATATTATATATAATATATAATGTAATATATATAATATATACAATGCAATATATATACTATATACTATATACAATATACAATACAATATACAATACAATATATAATATAATAATATAATGTAATATATATACAATTTACATACATATATATTGTATATATGTTACATATGTAGGTAATATATATACCTGTATGTGTACATACATATGTACATATATGTAATAATATATACAATATATATACTATATATATAATATTACAAAGATTATATTCAATAGAAGAGATTCAATAGAAATATGGTAATTAAAAAATATAAACTTTGTAATATTATATATAATATATAATGTAATATATAATATATATAATGCAATATATATACTATATACTATATACAATATAATATATAATATACAACACAATATACAATACAATAACAATATAATAATATACAATTTACAATATAGGTAATATATATACCTCTATGAGTACATATATATGTAATAATATATGCAATCTATATTATATATATAATATTACAAAGATTATATTTTTAATTACCGTACTTCTATTGAATCTCTTGTCAGTTGTTTATTTAAATGTGTTATACTCCTAGGTAAAGAACAATTATAGTAGGTAGTCTTATAAATTTGTAGAAATAAAATATAAATTAATTTTAAAGGGAAATCATCATTAATGACATTTTCATAAATTACAATCTGTGATCATTAACATAGTTTGTTACTTAACAATGCCCATGGCCAAAGTAAGCACTAGAATGTTTCTCCTATGAATAATTTATTCTATGAATAATTTAATAACTACTTATTATTAACTAATAGGCTTTAATTTGTTGTTATTAAGTCAACATATAAGCAAATTTACAAATAATGTAAAACAAACCTAACGGCTTCATACAGCATAGTTTGTTACTGCTTCTGAATTCAGAAAACTTCATTTTCACTTAGACTATATCATTTACTGAAAAAGTGTGTTTGCCATTTGCCAAGTGCTATATAAAAATGTAACTTGATTTATTTCCTTTATACAATGGTTGTGACACTTTTTTTTTGATAACATGTAAGATACATTTTAAAACAATAAACATTATTTGCATTTACATCTTGAACGTTATTTTAACATTTAATACAAATTAAAGTAAAACATTATACATCTATAATCAAAATTTTCTTCTATACAAAAAGGATAGATTAGTTCTATAAAATATTTCAATATAAGGAAAATCTCATATTTGCCACCCTTGATTTAATTTCCAAATTCGGTAGCTTAAATAATGGAAGAGTTTTAGTATGGTTAGAAGGGGGAAAAAAAAGTTAACGTATTTAATATGTTAAAATATTTTTTAAAAAAACAAAAATTCTAGGGGCGCCTGAGTGGCTTAGTTGGTTAAGCTTCTGATTTGATTTCTGCTTGGGTCATGATCTCACAGTTCGTGAGTTTGAGCCCTGCATCAGGCTCTGCATTGGCTGTGCAGAGACTGCTTGGGATTATTTCTCTCCTCTCTCTCTCTCTCTCTCTCTCTCTCTCTCTCTCTCCCCCCCCCCCATGTTGCTTGTTCTCTTTCTCACAAAATAAACTTAATTTTTTTAAAAAAATTAAAATTCTAAGGTACCTAGGTGGCTCAGTCCATTAAGCATCAGACTCCACCTCAGGAATGATCTCAAGGTTTGTGACTTCAAGCCCCACATTGGATTCGCTGCTGTCCACCGGAAGCCTACTTCAGATCCTCTGTCCCCCTCTCTCTCTGTCCCTCCCTCATACTCTCTCTCTCTCCCTCTCTCAAATATAAATATACATTTTTAAAAATTAAAAAAAAACCCTACTAATAGAAATGCAAAGGAAACTTCTTTTTTGTGGACAACTGGTTATTGGTAGTCAAAATATGAGTTGGCTTTCAGATGTGCTGGGTAATTAAAACACTTCATAAGCCAGTTGTACATAATTATATTGCATGAATATATTAAGATTTTTTTATATTTCTAGTAGAATATGGTTTTGATTGATTTAATCCTCACAGTATTGTGGGTGTATAAGTCTCATTGGAAATAGTCTTTGGCCTGCTCATATAGCAGCAGATGCACTATTTGCATAAGTAGGATGTTATATGTGGGCTTGTATTTTTGGCTGCTTCTAGATTTATGACACCAATTCATTTTTTGCACAGATGGGAGAAAACCTGACAATGTGAAAAGAGGAGTTAATTGATTTCCCTTTTAAAATCGTTACAATTACTGTGATTTATTTTTTCATATAGGTGAGTCTGACCATTCATGGACATATATGAAAGAGTAAATTTTCAGTCATTCTAGAATTTTAATATTAACAAATGAACCTGAGTCTGATGCATACAAATAGGAGGAAGTATTAGTCATAGTAACAAGTAAATGTACTTATTGTAATTTTGGAGGTGAAAGGCCCATTTACAATACTGAACTGAAAACAAAATAAATGGCTTATAATTCCAGAAAAAAAAATCTTTGCTTATGTAAAATATTAAATTGTTAAATGGCCACTTTTTACATAAAACTATAATTTATACCAAACTATGCAACATACCATTATATTCTTTGGAAATCTTCTCTTTCTTATTCTAAAATATTCTTGTCTTTGCATAATATATTTAAAACACTTAGCAATTGTACATTGAGTTTTCCTGTTGTTTGAGATACTACTTTACAAGAAATAAATACTATTTTAAAGAATTAAAGAAAATAAAAAGTAAAGAATTTAAGCTGAAGTCAGTATACTATCATACTTTATAACTTTAATAAAGTGTTTCTTCCATATAGTATGATTTTTTTTTGTTTTAAGGATACCTTAAAAGGGGAACAAGATTTTGAAAAGGAAATTACTCATTTCAAATAATTGGTCTTATTTTTTTCATTATATACATGTAGCTTTATTTCTAACTTATGAATATTTATTTATGCATATATACATATCTCTATATATAATATATGAATATATACATTATATAGATGTATATAGGAATATATCTATACAGTCTGTGTATGTATATATAATTGTGTATGTGTGACAGACATACAAGATAAAATTGGCTTTCTCTTCTTCAAAGAGTGTAGACTCTAGTGACAGAGATATAACATTTGTGTGAGTGTGGTGGTAGAGAAAGACATGACAGATGAACTACACTTTCTAGAAACAGAAAAAGCAGAATACTGTCTATTCACGTGAACAGCCACAAATAAAAGCACAGAAAACACAGTCAGTAAAGGAAAATTTATATGCAATATTGTACTGTTATTGATAAAGCAGTTAGGGGAAACAACTAAGTTTGAGATATAGATGGGGGTTGTTTTTTGTGTATCAGGAAAAAGATCTTGAACTTTATCTTGTGGGCCTATAATTATTTTAGTGAAGAGATTAAATAATAACACTTGTGTCTTAAAAAAAGATTATTCTGGTAGCTACTTGGGAAATAAATTTAATGACTTAAGACTAGAAGCAGGGATGCCAGATGGAGAATGTTGCCACTTATAAGGATAAATGCTATGGAGTTTGAACAAAATCCAGTAGTAATAGAGGTAGAAAAATGGTATGAGAAGTAGTTATGAAAAGTATATTAAAATTTTTTCACTCATCTCTAATAGAACAATTAGAGATCACTCTCTAATTTTATTTGGCATTTCGAAGTATATAACATGACTAAAACAAATAAAATTAATGATAATAGAGATAAAAAGATATATTTACACTAGATATAAACAGATATAGATATATAGAGACATTAACAGGGAGAAATGGCTGTTAATATTAATGAAAATAGAAGAATTGAAATGTGAACTTGGTCATGTTTGGGGTTAAACTGAAGAATGTTTTATTCAGAGTTATTGCTGAAGCCTAAACAAAGCTCCATTTTTATTGTATTTTATTTTTAGATTTTATAATGTCTGAGGCACTTTAAAATCTATTCTAACTTATAAGTAACTGGCTAGGAAGAGTACTGACTGACCGGCTTTTTAACAAAGCAGAAATCTCACTGAGGTTTTTAACTTAGTACGAGGAGCAAAAGTTTAAGTGCAGATAGAAAGCTGGGAGTTCATGGTCTGTTAAAAAAATATCTAGGGGCGCCTGGGTGGCTCGGTCAGTTAGGCGTCCGACTTCGGCTCAGGTCACGATCTCGCAGTCCGTGGGTTCGTGCCCCGCGTCAGGCTCTGCGCTGACAGCTCAGAGCCTGGAGCCTGTTTCCGATTCTGTGTCTCCCTCTCTCTGTGACCCTCCCCCGTTCATGCTCTGTCTCTCCCTGTCTCAAAAATAAACGTTAAAAAAAAAAATTAAAAAAAAAAAAAGTAAAAAAAAAATATATCTAAAGTGACTGCAGCTACATACAACATGTGTTGTGAACTTCCACTGTTCCTATGCTGATCGTGTTTTGTTATTTTCAGGATTATTTTATTATTTCCACTTAAGATGTGTTTTTCTAAAGGTAATTGTCTATATACAGTTAAAATATGCAATTCTGAGGAATAAAAATGTCTCTGTGGAATAACATAACATAAAAAGGCTCTTTATCTGTTGTCATTGCATGGCAAGAAAATACAACAAAGATACTATCTATGACTAATGATAGCTATTTAAATGCTACCCTTGAAACTGAAGGATCTGCAATGTTGTCTCACAGCTCGTATGGGTTCCCTACTTCCCATCTCCCTAAAGAACAGCACAGTGAAAGCCAAACATTCACCAATGGGTTATACCAAAGGGAAGGATCCCCCAAATTACAAGATTTAGAGCTCATAATGGGATGACAGGGACATCTGTTCAACCTTCCCTTTAAAGAGAAAGATGTTCTCTGATGGACAGAGAGAGAGCACTGCTAGGTTTATTACCCTGAAATGTATCAAAAATTTACAAGGTCAAGAAGAGGATTTTACGTTTCCAAATCATTCTTTGGCTTTCCATGTCGAAGATATCTTAGTGATACTATCTCTATTTAGATAAACTATGTCTAGTTTCTAAAGCTGCCTGTTTTGCAAACATACTTTCAATGTTCTTTGCTCAGAAGATCTAGACTATGCAAAAGCCTGGCATCCAAGAATTGTTTTCTAATACAACTGTAATCTACTTCATGAACACCTATGACTATATCCCTCTACTTCATTTAATTTTAATATTTTTCCATATTTGACTTATGTATTTTATTCACCGTGGTAAAGAGAATAATGGCCACCCCAAAGATGTCCGGGTTCTAATTTGTGACACCTGTGCATATGTTACCTTATGCAGCAAAGGGGCTTTGCAAATGTGATGAATTTCAAGATGTTGATATCGGGAGAGTATCCTAGATAATCAGAGTGGACCTACTGCAATAAGAGTCCTCATAAGAGATTCGCAGAAGGGGAAGAGTCAGAGAGTGATTGGAAGATGCTACAAATCTGGCTTTGAAGTTCAAGGAAGAGGCCACCGAACCAAGAAATTCAGGTAGTTTTTAGAAGCTGAAAAACACAAGGGAACAGATTTTACCTATAAGCCTCCAGAAAGAACAACGTCTGGCTGACACCTTGACTTTAGCCCAGTGAAACTCATTTAAGATTTCTGACTTCCCTTCTGGGATGCCCTGACCACTCAATTTCTTTTTAATTTGCATACATTTACTTGTATACATTGCCCTTTGTGCTATAAAATTCTATGGGTTTTAAAAAATACTTAATATCTTTCACTGACTATTATGTATCACACTCAATAACTTCACTGTCCTAAAAAAAAATTCCTGTTTTACTTATTCACCTCTCCTCACCCCAACCCCAGTCCCAGCCCAATGGCAACTGCTGATATGTTTACCATCTCTATGTGTTTGCCTGTTCATGAATGTCATACAGTTGGAATCATGTGCTATTTAATTTTCAGATAAACTTCTTTGATTTAGAAAAATGAAGAAAAATAAAATAATATCCCCAGGTTAATTGTCAAGGTGCCTAAGATCAGCATTAGTAGTTATGCATTTGTGTTGACATGAATGTGTCATACTTAAACATCTAATTTTTCTAAATAGTGTTCTAAATGGTAATAGCGGAAGGTAAATAAAAATAAACTTAAACCATGCCATTTTGAACATTTTTCTTAGTAAAGGTTAGCAATAGGTTATATTACCTAAATGAGAACTTAAAAAGTGATGCAATTTATATCAGCATGAGTTAATTTTAAGATCTGTTTTGAACCCCATCTAAACCATCTGAGGAGAAACTCCTTCAGGGAAAATAAAGAGCACTTTGCATTATGATTCTATTTGCTACCATTAGCAGACATTGCAGTCTTGTTAATCACATCTGTTCTTTAACATTATCTGGCCGTATGTTTATGCAGATGAAACACTCGCACTCATTGATTGGACAATCCCATTAATCTCCACCATCCTACCCACAAATGAAATATTCTCCAGTGATATATGCATTCAAATACTGTAATTTCTATATTGATTAAATTGTATCCACTCATTTATCCCAGTCCTGACCTTCACATCTCCATCCTCTCTCTTGTCCTCTGTAGATCCATTCTGTGGTGACCAAAAGATAATATCATGCATCCTCATGTTCTTTACAGAATCCACCCAAAATTCCTTAGCAAAAATTTTCCTCTTTGTGAAGAATATCCATTTAGAGTAGTGCTTATTGTCTCCTAACTCTCCATGCATGGCCTTTGTTGAAATTCCCATGTCATCTGTAGATGGTATTAAAACTTTCACCCTCAGGTATCTTTTTTCCAATCTCCTGGTCTCTCAATTATGTTTTTATTGAGTGCTTGGCTCAAGTCTCACTGTCTTTCTATCTAGTCCTCTCTCCCCCCCCCCCTTTCTGTCTCTGTCTCTTTCCACACATACACACACACACCATAAAAAGTTGTCATTTTCATGTGGGTAAATGATACAGTTAAAATTCAATATTATCTTCTCAAGGAACGCATATTTTAGCATCAGAAATGTACTGGCAACAGACTGCTTACAGGAAAATGAATAAATAAGAGCAAATACCTTTACTGTATTCTGACATTGCTTTCTAAGGTAATATTTTGTTACCACACTTTCTCTAGTACCTAACGTTTAGTGACTCAAAATGGAAATCTTGAGAGGTAATTCAAGAATATTCATTCATTTACAAATCATATAAGAGTGATTACACTGTTCCAGGTAGTTTCTGAGGATTAAAGAATAAAAAGATAGTGTTTTTGTTTGAATAGATTTATTCTAGTGGAGAGGTAGACATTCAAACGAAGAATGAAATATAGTGTGGTTTTGTTATATCGAATATAGGAATGTGGTTTGAGTGTTTAAAGAAGGATTTACAGATACACCACACAGCTTTGCTACTGAAAGGAAAATTTGTCAAGACATCCAACATAACTATGTATTTTCACTCACTAAAGACAACATACCTGTAGAAATAATAATAATATCATATTACTTACAACAATAGAGATCACACTCCAAGGGGAAGTATAAGTTATCCCAATAAGACAAAGTAAGAAGAGGTTTAATATAGAATTTGGGCTCGTGTTACATGATGTGGGGAAAATAATGACTACCATTTATCTGATAGTTAGAATTGCCAGATATTGTGCCAAGTTGTTTTCATCTTTTATAGTGATCAGTTACACTTATTTTTAACTTTTTTTGTTGTCTTCTTTTTTAATATTTATTTATTCTTTCACTAAATATTTATTGAGTGACTATGTGGGTAAGGTCCATGAATGCATGTAAATATATCCTGAGAGATATGTTTTATTTTTAAATTTTTATTTATTTGTTTATTATACTTCTGACGCCTTTTACCCATTTCTCTGAATTTCTCAATGTAAGTTTATTGAAGTCTTGTGCATTTGGATCACATTTGACTACATTTTCTGTGACATAGAAGAAGGTTCTTAGAGGAGGGATCCAGGTTATGTATCCCCATATCTAATTCAACAAGAAAAATTACAATGGAGATTATAGGATTTATTTTCTTTATGTTTTTGGAGATAGAGTTATTGTATTTAATGATGGAGAGAAACTTCATAATATCCCCACATCAGTAAGTGATATTTGATTGTATAATCTGATCTATCTTTGTATATGCCAATAAGTTATTTGCAATATTTAAATGCATCCTAAGTATCTCCTTTTAATTTGCATTCCATTGCTCACATTTGCTCCTTTTTCTCCTAGAATGTGTGTAACTCATCCCAGGTAAATCAGATAATCTTCTCCCAAATCTTGGGACTGAAAAGTGGACACACGTGTTTTGAGGAAGGAAATAGTTCAGTATTAATCCTCATCATTAGGAAATAAGTCAGCACTAATTACTCCTCAAGTGAAGATTCACTAATGTCTTCAGTGTGGAAAGGTGAAAGGAGCTTTCAGGCAAAAGCCTGCTAGCTCTGTTCTTTTGCTGTGACTGGAGACACACAAAGATATTCCCATCTTTGAAACATTTTTGGTTAATCTCACCTATACTGATGTCTAAGAAACACCGGGGGATGAGTGAATGACTGTAATGGACTCAATCAGTATTCATTTCAAATCTCTAGATGTAAATTTAGGTCATAGTCTCCCAATCCCAGCCTGACTGAGACTGGGTGGTTGGTCTAGCTACAGCTTTCTACCAACCCTCAGCAGGGGTCTATCTTCATTAGTCCAATCTGTACATGTATTATTTCAGCTTTCTACATCTGCCCTGTTATGTTGAATGCAAATTTCACTAATTGCCAGAGATTCATACTTTTTCTCTTTTATCCTGAAGTGTGTGTGTGTGTGTGTGTGTGTGTGTGTGTGTGTGTGTGTGTGTGTCACATACACAGTATCTGGGTCTTCTCAGAAATTTGAAATTGTAATATTATTTACTGAATATTGAACCAATAGAGTCTAAGAAAAATGTGTTTCTGAGCCACCAGTATTACTTTAAAAAATATTTGATCACATATTTCTCTGAAAAAGTTCCCTCAAAATGTATACACACACTTCCACACAAAATTTTATCTAAATGTTGGGGTTTATGGAAGCTTTAAGATCATATATGGGACCCTCGTAGAACCATGGACCCCAGATTAGTACCATTGTCTCTCATTCTCCTTCCCACTGTTACTTATAGTAAAAGATCTTCTAGAACTTTCTTAGTGTTGCTTCATTATTACTTTGAATTTGACACATGAATTGCAATTACCTTGCACCTTGCCATATACCAATTCTGGAGAAATGGTCCGGTCCTATATAGAAATGTCCTTTGAGGCAGAATTTGGAAAACTCTCACATACAAGGCAGCAACCCTCCCCATCTGGCCTTGCTTTGTCTTATGGAATTTGTATGATAGTCCTTGCAGGTGCAGCACTTCCCACATAAAAAAAAAATGATGGTTAGTATTTTAAAAATCTTGAATTTTTAAGTTGTAAAAGAGAATAACACCTAGACTCTAAGTCACAACTGGAAAAGCTGAACAGTGGTATTTTATTTCAGGATTGGCATCTATCATCTTCAATCTCCAAAAGGAAAAATGATTTTTATGTGAAAGTTGTAATTATAGCTAATTTCTAGGTTGACACTTCAAAAGACTTTTTTTGGGGGGGGGTGAGGAGGATGTGTTTAATTTAGTGAGCTTACACAGTGCTGTATCGATTTGTTTCTCTGAAGAGGACATAAAACTTTGAAAAGGCTATCCTTCCATGAATTACAACTTCAGCTTTAGTAATGTGTCCCTGATTGTTTGTTTGGTTGGTGTCTTTAGTACTATTGCAGTATTTATCATGTTTCAAATGAATTTGATCTTGTTCATTTACTACAACATTGCAATACTCTAGTATTCCTGATTTAAATGAAATGAATGAGAGAAGTAGAAAGGAAAGGAAGGAGGAAGAGGGTAAGGGAGGTAGGGAAGAAGAAAACAATAAAAATATTCCTGGTTTAGGATTATAGGACTACAAGAATGATGCAATTTATCCCATGACCATGTGCTTTATTTTATTTTATTTTAATTTTGTGTTTGTGCTCTAATATAGAATATAAATCCCAAAGATACATCCTGAAATGTAACACATTTGAAGTCCTGACCAGCACAGTTCAGTACCTGATAGTATTTTATTTAAGAAGCCCTATTTAACAGCCTCCGAACAACAACACAGAAAGATCCTTCATAGGGTATTTGTTATATGGGATCCAATTCCTAAGCCTCAGAATCTTCTCCCTAATTCCCCACACATTCCATTTTCTTGAACCTCTCCCTGCCAATGCTCTAAATTCTGCTTATTCACCCTCATTCCACTTAACATTTCTTTTTTTCTTTCTTCTCTCCCAAGCTCTAATTATAGATTGACTTTGCCCATTTGTGGATTCTGTGCAATGAAAATCTAGGGATTTATTTAAGAAGGATATATTTTTATAAAGTGGAGGAGAGGATACTTCTACTTAACTTTGCTCATTGGATCTTTCATATTCGTATTATTTCAATATGGAGTGATAGTTAAAAGTACTGTCTTGTGTCAGATATACTTGAAATCGAAAAGTCACTAACTATATAAACTGGGAGATGTTACATATGTTCTTTGAACTCTAAATATTGAAAATATGGTATTAAGCTCATAGAGTTGTTGTGAAGTTTAAATTATATAATGTATGTAAAATTGAATACAGTGTCTAAACTAGAGTAATCATGCAATAAAAGCCAGTTGATGTAATAATTAGACCTATAATAAGTTATTTAGGAATCTTTGTGACACTCTATGAGGTAAGAATCATGATTGAAAGATGAGGAAATGAAAATATTATGAAATTAAAACTTCACATATATTATCTTATCCCATCTTCACAGGAACCCAAGAGTGTTGACATATTACTAGTTTTGATAAAGAAAGAGAGGAGCTGAGAGTCTATATAGTTTGCTGAAGTTTACACAGATTATATGTGGTGATATTGGACCTAAAATGCAGGTCTCCTGATTGTAGCCCCAGGGACATTGTATTGCTTACTGCCATATCTCAAATCCCAGTAAAACATAGGTACCAGCAATGTATATGGGGGATTTTGTCATGAGAAATTGGTTGCAGTTCTAGGTTTAGTTTACATATAAAGCTAAACAGATTCCTTTTGGTTTGATAAGAGTTTTTGTCTTATTTCAAAGTAGAGAAAATAAGAAGTGCTACCCTATATGACCTTTTCTATTCAATGTTTTGTGAAAATTAGCAGCTCATGATTTTAAATGTTCTAATACAAGCATTTTCTACAACCTATTTTAATGCAGTAAGAATGATAGTGTGCTTTTAAATCCATTCTAAAGAACTGTGAGGGGCTTTTTATCATTTCCATCACCTTTGTATTACCTCACATCATATTTGCTTATATCTTATTCCTCATGCCTACATAATTTACTTCTTTTCTCCATCTATTTTCATGTTAGAATGTAGTTTCAAGCTTGAAGTGAAGCAGTGCAATGAGGCACTTATTGGCAAGGAGCTTGCATTAGGGGAAACTAAACTCTCTTCTACATTTTCTCTCACAAATTTGGCTCTCATTGCTAAATTCTAGTGAACATGACTTTTCTTTAATGTTCATTTATTTTTAAGAGGAAGAGTGTGCGCAAGCACTGGAGGGACAGAGAAAGAGGGGGACAGAGGATCCGAAGCAGGCTCTGCACTGACAGCAGAGAGGCCTGTGTGGGGCTTGAACTCACAAACCATGAGATCATAACCTGAGCCAAAGTGAACTCAGGCACTTAACTGAGTCATCCAGGCACCCAAAACATGAGTTTTTAATACATTATTACTTACTTATCAATAGTTTTCTAAGTTAAAGATTCAATTGCTTCCTTAAATTCAGTCCTATTTCAGTAAATTAAAATTTTTAATGTTAATTTTTTTTCCTGGGATATACAAGAATTCTCATTATATATTATGTTACTGGTCTTGTGCAAAAAGCACTGTGCCCACTCTGCACTATTTTTTTCTGAACTGTAAAGTTGTCTAGCTCTGTGTGGATGTATGGATAATTATTTGGCTGGAAACATACTGTTTAAAGATAATGGGTGGCTAATATTAGAAATGACTTTTCTGTGATGGAAAGAATAATGAAGAAATGTTTAGGTACTTAGGATACTTCTTAATTATAAAGTATGTATGTGTTAACTATTATACTAATAAGCATCTTAATACAAAGATAATGTAAAAGTTCCTTTTAAAAATATATGTTGCAATATATTTTTTTTAAAGTTAGTTTGGGATGTTAAGTACCTAAAGATAGACTCGAAATAACTACATATAAGAGTCGACTTTGATAGATGATTATTTGTGTCATTTTCTGAAAACCTTTGTATCAATCATATTTTGAGTCCCTGAATATATTATAGTCAAACTAATATTTTAAAATAACTTACCATTTGGGGCTCCTTGGTGGCTCAGTCAGTTGGGAGTCTGACTTTGGCTCAGGTCACGATCTTGGGGTTTGTGAATTCGAGCCCCCGTGTCAGGCTCGGGGAGGCTGCTTCAGATTCTGTGTCTCCCTCTCTCTCTGCTCCTCCCCTGCTCGCGCTCTCTCTCCCTAAAAAAATAAGGAAACATTAACAAAAATAAATAAATGACCATGTCTTGAAAGAGAGAATATTGACTTATTATACATGGTGAGCAGATAGAATAATTACAGAAATGATAATAAAATATAATCGGAAGAAATCTGAACATAAAGACAGGGAATCTGCACCCTATTAAGGTATCGTCAGTAATTTACTAGGTGAACTGGACTGAGTTTTTGCATTTGCTTAACAGCATTTTATTCTTTACTGAATTACATTTTTATTCACTTATCTTATTTTCCCACACTGGATTTTGCATTTTTTTCTACTGATTATTAAGAATGTTAAAGTCTTGCCAACATTCAATATATTTTTTATTACATTAATATAATTTCTGTGGTCTATAGAGCCTATTCTAAATATAAATGCATATGTGAACACAAAGCATGTAATTTTGTGTTTAAATTTAGATTTAATTTTATAGGTTTTAAATATAAATTTAATATTAAATATAAATTTAAATATAAATTATATTAAAAACAAATATAATTATTTGATATAGCTAGCTAAATGAATTTGCATGTTTTGAGAAGGATGAGGTCTGGTTTATGGCAATTTAGACCATTAAGACAGGTCCATAACATAGAAAAAAGATTGGTATTTTGTACATGATCTATATAGTTTTAATACAAAAGAATACAGTGCTATTAGAATACAAGGAATGTAAATGCTTTTATCTTGAGTAACGTAGATGTTTTGACATAAGTAACAGTAAAAGTTATAGGACTAAAATAAAAAGTTATTGGGAAATTTTGTAGGATACAGTACTGATATTGACTTCTGAGAAATTCTTGTCATGATGTACATAGACAAATACTATGAGCATAGGTGACAATTACACAATGAAAGATAAATGAGATGTGATGAGCACACAGTCACAGAGGAACACAAAAAGGATATTATTCTCTGGGTAAATATCCAAATATGACCCAGTTGCTAGATCATAGGGAAGTTCTATTATTAACTGTTTGAGGAAACTCCACACTGTTTTCCAGAGTGGTTGCACCAGTTTGCATTCCCACCAACAGTGCAAAAGGGGTCCCTTTTCTCCACATCCTTGCCAAGACCTGTTGTTTCTTGCATTGTTGATTTTAGCCATTCTAACAGGTGTGAGGTGATAGCTCTTTGTAGTTTTGATTTGTATTTCCCTGATGGTCAGTGATGTTGAGCAGGTTTTCATGTGTCTGTTGTCCATCTGTAAGTAATCTTTGGAAAAATGTATATTTATGTATTCTGACCATTTTTAAATGGATTATTCAATTTGGGGGTGTTGAGTTTTATAAGTTCTTTATATATTTTGGATACTAGCCCTTTATCAGATATGTCATTTGGAGGGTATTATGCTAAAAGTCAGGCAGAGAAAGACAGATATCATATGTTTTCATTCATATGTGGATCCTGAGAAAGTTAACAGAAGACCATGGGGGAGAGGAAGGGAAAAAAAAGTTACAGAGAGAGAGGGAGGCAGACCATAAGAGACTCTTAAATACTGAGAACAAACTGAGGATTGATGGGGGTTGGGGGAGAAGGGAAAGTGGGTGATGGGCATCGAGGAGAGCACCTGTTGGGATGAGCACTGGGTGTTGTATGGAAACCAATTAGACGATAAATTATATTTAATATAAAAAAAGATATGTCATATGGAAATATCTTCTCCCACTCCATAGGTTGCCTTTTAAGTTTTGTTGATTTTTTTTTTCCTTCACTGTGCAGAAGCTTTTTGTTTTGATGAAATCCCAATAGTTTATTTCATTTTTGTTTCCCTTGACATGGGAGACATGTCTAGTAAGAAGTTGCTACAGCCAATGTCAAGGATGTTATTGCCTGGGTTCTCTTCTAGGATTTTGATGATTTCCTGTCTCACATTTAGGTTTTTCATACATTTTGAATTTATTTTGATGTATGGTATAAGAAAGTGGTTCAGTTTCATTCTTTTGCCTGTTGCTGTCCAGTTTTCTCAACACCATTTGTCAAAGAGACTAACTTTTCTGATTGGATATTCTTTCCTGCTTTGTGGAACATCAATTGACTATATAGTTGTGAGTTCATATCAAGGGTTTCTATTAAGTTCCATTAATCTATGTGTCTATTTTTGTGCCAGTACCACCCTGTTTTGATCACTACAGTGTTGTAATGTAACTTGAAATCTGGAATTATGATGCCTCCAGCTTTGCTTTTCATTTTCAAGGTTGCCTTGGCTATTTGGGGTCTTTTGCTGGGTATTTACCCAAAGAATACAAAAATACTAATTCCAAGGGATACCTGTGCTCAGTGTTTACAGCAGTGTTATCAACAATACCCATGTTATGGAAAAAACCCAAATGTCCTTGTCCATTGTCAGATGAATGGATAAAGTAGATCTTTATATATATGCATACACACACATATATAATGGAATATTATATAATGTATAATATTATATAATGTGTATATATAAGGGAATATTAGTCATAAAAATGAATGAAATCTTGCCATTTGTAATAACATGGATGGAGCTAGAGAGTATTAAGGTAAGCAAAAGAAGTCAGTCAGAGAAAGACACATACCATATGATTTCACTCATAAGTGGAATTTAAGAAACAAAAAAAATGATCATAGGGAAAAAAAGAGAGAGAGGCAAACCAAGCAACAGCCTCTTAACTATAGAGGACAAACTGATGGTTACCAGAAGGGAGGTGGGTGGGGAGATGGGTGAAATAGGTGATGGGATTAAGGAGTCATCACTTGTGATGGGTGCCGGGTGATGTATGGAAGTATTAATTCACTAAATTGCACACCTCAAACTAATATCACACTGTCTGTAAACTAATTGAAATTTAAAAAAAAAACTTATAAAAAGAAACTGAAAAAACCTTAATTAAAAAAAACAACAGATATTATTCCCTGTAAAAAACTGAAAGTTAGTTTGGGTTCATTTAAAAAGCAAGGATGTGGAAGTGTTGAACCACTATATGGTACACCCAAAAGCACTATTACACTGTATGTTAACTAACTGGAAGTTAAATAAAAACTTTAAAAAAATATTTTTTCCCAAAACTCTTTCCTCACTAATGTTAAAAAAAAAAAAGAAGGATGGCTGCGTGTTCCATGCTCCATGATGGTGTAATATTGCATATAGAACACTTTGGTCTTCTGACCTCCCACAAACACCAAGGGGCCCTACCCTATATGTATCCTCCTTCTTAGCCTTCCCTACTGGCTTTCCAGAGCCAGGAAACTTCTTCACTAGTGTGTAGAAGGAGAAATTTCTGATTGGACTGCCAGGATAAGAGCAGGGAGTCAGGCTTATATCAGACTCTATACTGAGGATGCTTATTGCACCTGGCTTTTGGTTGTGAAGCAGAACCCCAACACTGATGACCTTGGTACAGTCACTGGCTAGAGTCACAAAGACCTTTACATGCCCCGCATATTTGAAATCCAAACACCTTCCTGCATCCTGACCTCTCAAACATTTCTCTACCTGCCTCTGTAGGACACAGGAATGTCTGGGCCTTCAACACCACTTGCCAGCCTGGGATTAGAGAACCATGTGTGTGTGGCCACAGAACACATGGCCCATGTACTTTCAAATTCTGACTCTGTTGACTAGCACCCACATCTTACCAGACAAGGTTCAAGTATCTAGATAATTGGGTGACTCCTCAGGACCCAGGCAACATCCTAACATCAGGGTCATCATCTCCAAATCTTGTGGTTTAATGAGTTCACTTCCCTCATGGTAGTAAAATTCTTCTTATAACACATCTTCTTCCCTTCTCTATTCTCTAGGCTGAGTTTTCAATTTTAGAATCTAGTCTACCATGCTTTTCTAAATTTTCCAATCCATGCTCTTTGGGAAAGAAGAGTAAACTTCTGAAAATCAAAAATGTTATTATTAAATAATGATAATTCTTAAATAATCACATTTCTTATCCAAATTGAACTGCTTTTTTCTAGATTGCCTTCCTCTGCTATCTCTCTAACCAAATAAAATTCTGATTTAAATCTATGATAAGAGTATAAAGGGTAATAAGAATTACAATAAAAAGTATATCAAACTTCATTTTAATAAAATTTTGTTTCTTACTGACTTTTTCTATTGTAATATTTATGAATTACAGATAGGTAACTGAATATGTGATTTGCTCAGTCAAAATTTTATAGAAATACCATGAAATCTAGAATGAAAGTTTTATTCTTCAGTCTAGCATTGTAAACCTTCTACAGTTTGCTCTTTTCTATCCAGATTAAACTTCAGATATGTCTTCATTCCACCCTGTGTCCAGTTCACCATGTGTGGGCTCAGCCTCCCTTGGGTATCCTATGGACTTTTTTGGGGTACTGGTCTTAATGTAAGCATGTCGCTTCACTTACAGTCCCACTTCTGCAAATATGTTAGACATTTTGTATTTCTTTTTTTTCTCCCAGTTTCAGGTTTATTGAGGTATAATCAACATACAAAATTGTTATGTATTTCCTTTTTGAAAATAGGCCAACTCTACCATGTCCAAGGAATCTTCTAAAATGGCTGTTTTAATTTTACATAGAATGTTATTTATATATTTTATACAGTACTTCAGTATTTTATATATATATATAAGGTTTGTATTTATGTATCTCTATTTCCTTTATTTAAATTTGTGCTCCAGGAAAAAATAGTACTGTAATTTTAAATCTTTTTATGCCCATACCATTGTTTAGTAGATAATCATTATATTTACCATTTTTCTGTGTCTACTAGACTTTTTGTCTAAATATTTGCCATGTATTATCTCATTTAATCTTAACATTAATCTTAACATATCCTTATAATGTGATAATACAATTACACTATTTTACAGATGATGAAAAAGAAACAAGTAAAATAAATAAATTGCTGAAAATTAAATGGTATATATAGTGGATCTAGGATCCAAACCCAGACAGTATTATTCTAAGACATATACATGTAAATGACTTACTAAAATACTTGTTAACTAAATGTTTTTGTTATGTAATTGCATTCATCATTTTTGAATCAGTGAATTTGTGTATATGTATATGGAAGCCTTTTTACAAAAGGTAGTTAGCAAATTTAGCTAGGTGAGGCCCTGTGCTAGGAAGTCAGTACATAATAGTGAACAATCTGGAAGACACATTATTTTGCAAGAGTAAAGAGTCTAACTGGGGACATGAGGCACTGAGACAAGAGATTGCAATAGAGTGTGATTACAGGGAAACCGCATAGTTTATTTTTAGAATTATGTAAGAGAAAAAAGAAGATACTTACACTTCCTGGAGAAAACTGGCATTTACCCTAAGAACTAGATGATAAGATAAGAGGTAAAGGAAGCAACGTGAGATGCATTTAAAAAAAAAAAAGAGTTTTAAATTGAGAGAATAGCTGTGTGAGATATACCACAGGCAATAAAGACCATGAAATGCCCTTAACATTGGATAACATTGTCACTACTACTATTATTTTGTTGTTCACTATGACTTAGTGTCAAGTCACAGGTTACACTTTGATGTTAGTTTCAATTATAACTTTTTTGTGAATGTATTAAGTAAAAAAAATAATAATAAGCATTCTTTACTCATATTTTCACAGATATACACATACACACCAGACAGAAGAGAGACCTATTTTGCTTGTTCATATTTGGATACAAAGGAGTGAGCCATGAAAATAACTTACATGAAGTTATTAATGCCATTAAATCAGCCATAATATGACAACACTCTTACTTCCCTTCAACTTTGCATTAACTAAAGCAAATACATTAGTTTGAAAATATTACCAGAAAGTTTACATTGCATAACAGTGTCCGTGAGACAGGTTTTCTCATGAGCAAGCCCAAATATACTCTTGTGGGGGATAAGCTTAGTAATTATAACTGGGCTTATACCAATGGGTTAACAAGGCATAAAGAAATACAAAGCCATAAAATGCTCACACCCAAGTTTGGGTAAGCCAGATTGGCACCCCAAGAATAGGGGGTACAAAGGCACCATGAATATGGAGGTGAAAAGGCACCCCAAAATAGACAGGGGGTGCAGAGCCCCCAGAATAGAGAGGGAGAGGCAAAGTCCTAAAATAGGAATGGGCACAAAGGTGCCCAATACATAGGTATATGAAATAAACAAGATTAGGTATTTAGGGTGGAAGCAACCCCAATTTAGTACTATAGCAGAAAAGCTGCTTTCACAGGAGGATAGGGCCAAGTTGGGTAAATTGGTGAATTGGACTATGGCCCTGCAGGCAAAGCAGCCCAGAGTGGAGAGGGTTAACAAAAGAAAAGGTGTCTTGTTAACCCTGAGGTTTTCCCCCTATTTTCCTTATCCCCTAGGCTAGCTAAGATAAACAGACACAGCGCCTCCTCTCTGCCTTTAACAACCATCTGCCCATCTGCCCAGTGCCAGGATTTTGTTTTATATTGACCCAAACCCCAAACACTGTATATCTTCAAAACCCCCTTTTCCCTCACATCCCCAAGTTAACGTTTCCATTTTCTTTGTCTCTTTGTACACACCCATCATGTTTGTAATCCTTCTGATCTAATAAATACACGGCAGAGACCCTTATTTGGGGCTCTTGTCTTTTCCTGGGCATTAGTTATCTCTCACTTTTCATCCTGCGTCCCACTCTGTTGCTAGACAAGAAAGAACTTTAGACCCAGAGTCTATGACATACTCTCAAGTATTTTCTTTCATTTTCCCATATAGCTTGACTGTAAATAGTTCCACCAACATTTTCATGACTTCTCTACTGTTATTCTCCCTCCACTGAGGAGCTCACCCTGTGTGTTCTTCCTTCTGTCTTATTCACAGAGTGGCTTCATCAAATGTTTCACCAGATTTGTTTCTTACAGTACATGATTCCTCTTTATATTTTTTTAACTTATTTTTTTAATGTTTATCCTTGTGTGTGTGTGTGTGTGTGTGTGTGTGTGTGAGAGAGAGAGAGAGAGAGAGAGAGAGAGAGAGAGAGGTGGGAGTGGGGGTAGGCAGAGAAAGAAGAAGACCAGAATCCAAAGCAGGCTCTGGGCTCTGAGCTATTAGCACAGAGCCTGATGGGGTGTGAACCCACAAACTGTGAGGTCATGACCTGAGGCAAAGTCAGACACTCAACTGACAGAGTCACCCAGGTGCCTGATTCCTCTTAATTTTTGGACAGAAACAACTTGATTGTTAATTCCATTATACAACACTTTTCAATGTGAGGTGCTATCATAGAGCATTATTTATCAATTTGTACTAATTTTATTGTTATGTATTCTCATAAATTTTCTAACTTGCAATTATATTATTAATAATGTAGTGCATACTGAACACATATTGTAATTGTATGCATTTTTTTCTTTCTTGAAAGATTTCTAAAGCTTATAATTAATTGCTGTTTATTGTTATTCCTCTAAATGGTGGGTTACTCTAAGTGACAATGGGGCACAGAGAAGTAGAATAATGTCTCATTAAGGTAGTAAGTGACTCAAATAATTTGTTATGGATAACTATAACATCCTAAAGTACACGGTTTCTCCCCAGCTGCCCTCATCAAAATTAGAAACTAAAATTCTACTTTCGATTTTTTGTTAACTCAAAAGAAAAATTAGTTATACTCATCTGATTATGATGTAACAAGATGGTAACTAAAGAAAATATTGTAAAATCAAAGATGGTAAATGCAAATCTTTAGTAAATCATTTGCCAGCCACATAATTTTGAAAATGCATTTACCCACTCTAAGTGTCTGTACCTTCATGACTGAAATAGGAAAAGAACATAAGATGCTTCTAGAATCCCCAGATGTGTGCAATGATACCTGAAAGTAGAGTATTTCAGTTTGCATAACCAAATTCAAAGTCATTCTGGATTCATAAACAGAGCTCAGTATTTTGTTCTCTTTTTCAAGTTTTTATTTGAATTCCAGTTAGTTAACATAGAGTATAATGTTAGTTTCAGGAGTAGAATTTAGTGATTCAACACTTCCATACAATACCCAGTGCTTATCACAACAAGTGCACTATTTTTTTAAATTTTTTTTAATGTTTGTTTATTTTTGAGAGAGAGAGACAGAGCAAGAGTAGGAGAGGAACATAGAGAGAGAGGGAGACACAGAATCTGAAGCAGGCTCCAGGCTCTGAGCTGTGAGCACAGAGACTGATGCGGGGCTCGACTCACAAACAGCGAGATCATAACCTGAGCTGAAGTCAGAAGCTTAATGGACTGAGCCACCCAGGGTCCCCCAAGTGCTCTCTTTAATACCCATCTCCCATTTAACCCATCACCCACCCACACCACCTCCCCTTAAACAACCCTGTTTGTTCTCTATAGTTAAAGTCTATTTTATGTTTTGCTTCTATTTCATCACCCCCCATGATCATGTTTTGTTTTTTAAGTTCCTCATATGAGTGAAATCATATCGTATTTGTCTTTCTCTGTCTGACCTACTTTGCTTAGCATAATACTCTAACAGAGTTCAGTATTAAGCAGAAAAAGTATGTTGAACTCTAGGAACTTTATTTCTAGTGTTTATGCTAGAAGACTCTAGTGTTTACATTCAAAATCTGAAGACATTCTTTAAACACAATTGATTTACATTTTGCTTGATGCATATGCAGACTGAGGTCTAGAAGTGAAATTTTAAAAATCGAAGGCTGTGATACAGTCTGAGTAATTTAAAATTGCTCAAGAAGCTGGTTAAAATTACAGCCGTTGGACTCCATGTCGGAGATGATGTGTTAGTAGGACTGCTGGGGAACTGAAACATCTAAGTCTGTAGCAGGTTCTCCCAGGCAGTCATGAAGCACAGTTTGAAAACTATGTGAATTACCTCACCTTTCTGAGCATCCATTGCTAAGCCTCCCAGAAAAGAAATAGTGTGATTCACTGACAGTCACTGATTTTCTTAAAGATCAGCAAAACTGATCTAATACCAAAAAGAGCTATGAAATTTAAAAATAAAAAGAGTCATTACATTTTTTGAACTTTAGAACTTTCAAACTAAAAAGAAAAAAAAAACTTTAAGAGTATTTCAGCTATCTCAAAGATTTATTTGGATTGGTTGTTAATTCAAATATGAGCTATTTTTGGAAGTTGTATGTGTTCTTGGAATCAGAAAGTATTTTAAAGTTGTTTTCTTAATACTTAATGTATAACAGCATGAGTGGAGTCAGGGAGTATTCATCAGGCAACCATCACTGGAGATTATTAACACAGACAGACAGGTTTTTCCCTCCTTGCAGTAATGAACCTCACCTTTATAAGAGGACAATGTAGGGGTGCCTGCCAGGTTTAGTTGGTTAAGTGGCCGACTTCGGCTCAGGTTATGACCTCACGGTTCATGAGTTCGAGCCCATGTTGGGCTCTGTGCTGACAGCTCAGAGCTTGGAGCCTGCTTCAAATTCTGTGTTTCCCCTGCTCACGATCTCTCCCTCCCTCTCTCTCTCTCTCTCTCTCTCTCTCTCTCTCTCTCTCTCTGTCGAAAATAAATTTAAAAAAATTTTTAACTTTTATAAGAGGACCATTTATCTTCAGCCATGTGTAATGGCAAAGTAAGGGTGAACAGAAACTTTCTGAAAATTGAAAATATTTGACAAGCAATCAATGAAATGAAATATGGTGAAAATCACATGGAACACAGAAGTAATAACATGGTACGATGCCAAGAATAATTTCATTTCATGCAAATATTTATTGTTCACATTTATGAAGTTGTGAAATGTTCTATTTTAAATTTGTATGAGGAATTAGAGAATAAAATGAAATTCATTAGGTAACTAGAGGATCAAGGTGCGACTATATGTGTATCATAGTCTGCATATATCTCATTCTAGATGTTCTAGATGAAGTACAAAAATACTGACACTGAGATTGTGCTGTAAGGGTGGAATTTGAATAAAATGTTTCTTGACCATCAAAACAGATTTCAGGTACTAGGTTTGGTATAAGAACAAAAACGTGGTCTGAGAAAAAATTTGTTTCTATAACAAGAAAAAATATATGCATCTACTCAACTTTTAGAACATATGGAATACTATTATAACTTTTACTGTCCTTTACACTAATTTCAACATCTGTGTTATTCTGGGTCAATTTTAGTTTTAATTTGACTGATTTCTTCCTCATCATGAATTATATTTTCCTACCTCTTTGCATATTCAGTAATTTTTATGGCATGCTAGATAACATGAAACTTGCCTTGTTAGGAACTGTATATTTTTAAAATTCTCGTGAGTATCTGTGATGTTTTTTAAAGAAATATTTTAGATATACAGTTAAATTACAAAAACTATTTATTATTTTTGGATCTCGCTTTTAATATTTGCTTGGCAAGACTAAATCCCCATTTTGCTGAATGCTGATTATTCCCCACTACTGAGGCATGAACCTCTGAGTACTCTACTCATTATCCTGTTAATCCTGGTTTTCAAGTCAGACTGATAGCAGTAGGCACTTCTTCAACAGCCCATTATTTGTCATCTGAGTACATGGAGCTACATACAGTGCAGATATACAGTTAAGAACAGGTAAAGCTTAATCAAATAAGAATGCAGAGCACTGCGTACAGCAGAATCATTGTTAGACAAAAGCTTTTAACAGCAAGACTAAATTTGTAATACTCCACCCATGCCTGCCAAATAACGAAAGTCAGCTAAGGTTTCCAAATGCCTTCCCTCCCCCATTAGATTTCTACTTGGGATGTTTGAAAAAGCTGAAATTTCTTTGCTGGAAAAAAAAAGAAATATTTATTTTTTTTAATATTTATTTATTTTTGAGAGACAGAGAGACAGAGAGACAGAGTTTGAGTGGGGGAGGAACACAGAGAGAGAGGGAGACACAGAATCTGAAGCAAGCTCCAGACTCTGAGCTGTCAGCATACAGCCCTCCACAGGGGTCAAACGCGGAAACTGTGAGATTGTGACCTGAGCCAAAGTCGGACACTCATCCAACTGAGCCACCCAGGTGCCCCAAGAAATCTTTAAAGGAGGACTGCAGGTATGCTGTGATTCTCGTTCTCTCCATCATTTTCCTTCTTCTCTTTCCCCTAAAATACATTTCTCAGAGGTGTCTTGAATATTAAAAACTTTTGATATGAGGTTATCAATAATTTTAAAGCAGAGATGCAGGTGGCAAAGTTTCTCTATTATGCCTTTTATTTTTTAGTATATTAAAGTGCATATCTCTTTAAATTTATTTTTGACTACAAGTATCCATGTTACTCATCAAAGTTAAAACTCCCATCTTTCTAGAAGTGATAAGTTTGGGGAACAATTTTTGATCACTAATGAACATTATAATGTAAGATTAAATAGATAAATGCTGGTTTATGAACTATACTTTTTGTCAAGCACTCTCTATAAATTTAAGATGACTTATTTCTTGATTTCTTATATGTTATTGTTAGCTGTTAACAGATTTCTCATTATGTTTTCCTTCTTAAATTGTACTTTTTTTGCTATTGCTGGAGTAGCATTATACAAAATTACAGTATGGTTGTTATTGTTTCAAAAACTCTGCACATCGTTCAAAATCAAAAGTCTTTCTAAAAGCTTCAGGCTCTAGGGGCACCCGGGTGGCTCACTTGGTTAAGTGTCAGACTTTGACCTAGGTCATGATCTGATGGGTCCATGAGATCTCACACTTCCTTCCAACAAATGACATCATCACTCATATTTACCACGTTCTTTCCAACACTTAGGTTAAGGAAATTCTGTTGGGTGAGTAAGACTGTTATGCTTCAAGGAAATGTCTCAACAAACATTTGAAAGGACAATTATCTGAGGAGGAAATACAACAATTTTGTCTTTCATTGTGGCACAGACTGTCTAGCTATTCGCTGAACCATGTACCTTTGCCTAAGCAAAGTAGCTACACCTTTCTTGCTGTTAAATGAACGCGGATGAGTTATTTTTAGTCAATGAAGTGTAGGTGGAAGTGATGTGTGTCATTATTTATACCATATCTTGTGTGAGTCTTTATCTTTTCTCTTATTTTCCAGGTATAGATCCCCAGACTGTAATGAAAACCACAGGTTTAGTATGTCAGCCCTTCCATATACCTGTGTCCCTGCTGGCTGATCTTTACCAAAGCAAAACTTAAACTTATATTGTATTAAGTGTGGAAAAGGTAGGATTGTACATGGTGAATGTTCCAGGCAGTTCTCTTCAGATAGCCTGGAAAACATAAAAATAGGAACTGAGGCTTCCATTCCATTAAGATTAGCTACCCTCAACTCTTTTTCCCACAGAACAAAGGGGAGGGGTTACACAAAATTCCAACTTCTCAGAAACTGGTTCCCAGCATCTCTGTCAACAGCTGGATCCAAGAAAACAATTTGTTCTTTACTGGCAGGGCTAATATCAAGCTCATCTGATATAAATGGGAGAGCTGAAGATGGGAACCTTTATAAGGAACAAAGCCTGACAGAGTATTCCTCTGAGTCCTAGACCAACTTGTCTTCTTGCAGGATGACTGGAGGACAATGCATTCATGCACTGACCCTTCTGCTCATAACTATCAGCCTTCAAGAAATGATGCCAGGGTTTAGACAAAGTCATTTCTTGACATTATGCCCCCTGTGGTTTCAGTCTTTATAACAGCCTTGCCTTTAACAATACATTGTGATGAGAAGAAATAACTTTTTCTCTCCCTTAGTCATTCAAGAGTGGTTTTTGAGTGTACATAATTTATTGTTTATGCTAATTATGTTTTTCTTTTTCTTACCCATTTCTTATAAGTGTTTTACATGCAAGCATTGCATTTCCGTGTTTTTTTTTTTTACTTTTTTATGGATTTTAGAAAGAGAAAATTGTTTTACTTGCATATAGTAAATATTCTAAACATAAACAACCTGCCAAATGCTCCAAATTGTATATGAATTTATTGTTACCTGCATATTATTTACATGTAACATTTATTACCTCCAAAATATTGATAAACTATCAGATAAATAATTTAAATATGAAAACAAGAAATAAGGGATAAGAAAGGGCAAAAATAAGTCTCAGACTAAATAAGAAGGAAAGCACATTAAATAAATTTTGTCAATTAAAATTTTGGTATGCATTGTCAAATAGAACCACAAAACTAAAAAAAAAGTTCATTCTTTTCAGTCCTCGTATATTATTTAAAAGGGTTATACACCTAGCTTCAATCCACTTGTACAATTTAAAGGAATATTTTCTGAATCATGAGACTCCAGGCAGTAGCTTAGTGTGGGAAGAAAAGCTAAACATTTTCTCATTTTCCCAAATTAGTTTGACCTGTTTCTCAAACTAGAATTTCTATTTCTTTTGAAAAATGAGGCAGATATTTCAATAATGTCTCAAAGCTTGAGACGTAGGGCTGGAGGATCCATTAGGCTCAGCTCGCTTTAAACCCAACTCCCAACCTTGTAGCAAGGCCCCCCAGTCTGCCTCTCCCCTGTGCTGCACCGTATACAATTTTCACCTATTTCTTTCATGAAGTCCAAGGAAAAATTTTCCTTTTCTCAAAATCATAATAATTTAGTCTTTGTAAGTATGTGTGTGTGCATGTGTGAGTGCACCTACTCACATGTTTCTCTTTATTTGGACAAGAAAGAATGAATGCTGAAATGAAGGATTATAGTAAATATGAAGGTTTAGAACTCAGAAGAACAAAATTAAGGATATTTCTGTAGTTTGTGTTCAATGAGGACATAAGTAAAAGTCACAATAAGTCCCTCTTGATGTTCAGAGTTTTCCTCTAAGAAATGCACACTACTTTTAAATAGTTCATTTAAGTACTAGTTCTTTAATTTTAAGCACTTTGACAAAGAAAAAGAAAGTAGTGTTTATTTATGGTAGGAAAGAGAACGTTAACTGAGCCAGAAAATAAGATATGTGTTCGTAAATTTCCTATTATGTCAAAAAGCACGGTATTAAAAATTTTAAGGTCAAAGCACATATTTAACAAAAGCCACTGCAAACTTTTCTTCTTTGCTCTTATTATCTTATGCAACCTTAAAGTGAATGAATCAGAAAAACGATTTTGTGTGCATACTCTTCATCATAGATGATCTTTTCTTCTGTGCTTGCCCAGCATTAAGAAATATCTTAAAAAAATAATACATTTTAAAAGAAATCAGTGTTTCCAGATTGGCAACTTTTTTAAGTGGCAAAAGTTTTCACACACTCATCAAAGGAAGAAATCACCAAGGAGTAAATATTTTACTATTTATCACTTTTAAAATGTTATGCACAAAATGTGAGCACTTCCATATAACCCCTGATTACCGATAGCAAAGTCCAACTTATTTTTAGAATACTGTAAAGACTGAAAAATTGTTGTCAGAACAATATTTATTTTCACTGAGCTGTCACTATGTAGTTCTGTAATCATTTTAGCATATGGAGGTAAACATTTAAGCTAAGAATGTGTATTAGTTTTCCACTCTGCTATAACAAATCACCACAAACTCAGCAGTTTAAAACCACACACACACACACACAAAATGCATTGTCTCCCAATTCCATAGAATTAGAATTCTGTCAAGATGCAGCTGATAGCCTTAAATACAAATACAATTTTAAAGCAGATAGCCTTAGTATTACATATTCACACACTGCAAGGATTGCATGGAGATCTTTGAGGGATCATCCTACCTACTACAGAATGTTAAAATTGATGTTTAATGAGAACAAACTGAGAGTTGATGGGGGGTGGAGGGAGGGGAGAGTGGGTGATGGATATTGAGGAGGGCACCTTTTGGGATGAGCACTGGGTGTTGTATGGAAACCAATTTGACAATAAATTTCATATATTGAAAAAAATGTTAAAAGAAATAAAATAAAATAAAATAAAATAAAATAAAATAAAATAAAATAAAATTGATGTTTAGAAACACTTTAGTAATTGGATTTTGTTTGTTTCAAGGTTTTTTTTTTTAATTCTAGTTAGTTAACATATGGTGTAATATTGGTTTCAGGAATAAAATTCAGTGATTCATCACTTACTTAAAACACCCAGTGCTCATCACAAGTGCCTGCCTTCAAACCCATCACCCGTTTAGCCCATCCCCCACCCATTTTCCCTCCAGCAGCACTCAGTTTATTCTGTGTAGTTGAGTCTTGAATGGTTTGCTTCCCTCTCTTGTTTTTCTCCCCTTCCCTATGTTCATCTGTTTCGTTTCTTAAATTCCACGTATAAGTGAAATCATATAACATTTGTCTTTTCCTTACTGACTTACTTCGCTTAGCATAATACACTCTAGCTCAAACCACATCATTGCAAATGATTTCATCATTTGTGATGGCTGAGTAATATTCTATTCATATATATATATGAATATTCTATTCATGTATATATGTATATTTATATACATATACATGTGTATATATATGTGTGTGTGTGTGTGTGTGTGTATATATATATATATATATATATATACCATCTCTTCTTTATTCATTCTTTAGTCAATGGATATTTGGGTTCTTTCCATACTTTGGCTATTGTTGATAATGTTGCTATAAACATTGGGATGAATGTGCCCCTTTGAATCAGTATTTTTGTATCCTTTGTGTAAATACCTAGTTGTACAATTGCTAGGTCAAACAGTAGTTCTATTTTTAACTTTTTGAGGAACCTCCATATTGGAGTCAGTCCAACTTCTTATCTATATCTCATGATAAGAAAAATATATCTTTAAAAATTTTGATAGCAAACGAGCAAAAATCCTAAGTGTTTTCATCTCAATGTTAAAAATCTCATGACTCTAATTTATACCCCTGCTGCTCCATTTAGATAGTAATTTTTAAATTTTTGACCAAGATCCTGTTAGAAGCATATCTTTCTTCACAACCCAATACAAAAACACTCTCACAAGTACTCATATCATGTACATATATAACTGAAACATACATTTCCAACAGAAATGCTTTCCTTACTTTTAATATATAATATACACTCATTTTCTGCTTTTGGTTTATTCTATTTTATTTTACTTAAAAAATAAAATTCTCACACACAAAAAAAACCAAATTCTCGTTTTAACTGATGAAACTGATTTCATAACTTACTAATAAATAGTAGTAGTTTGAAAACAAAATCTTACTTCAGAGACTGCATATTGTATTTACTGCTCTCTACTGAAGTGATGAATTGTCAGTAGTTCTCACAGAATGGAATATGGAAATAGAACTTACCTGCCAAAATTGGGGACCTCTCCTCTCTCCAGTCCTTAGCTAATCTTCCAAGAATCACTATTCTTTTCTAGTGTAGCAACATAAATGGAGCTCTGCACTTTTTATGCTGGTCAGACACCAAAGGTTCTCAGCTCCCTTAAGATCATCCTTTCAGAACACTATGGTCGGAAGATGGCGGCATAGGAGGACGCTGGGCTCACCGCGTCTCTGCTGATCACTTAGATTCCACCTAAGCCTGCCTAAATAATCCAGAAAAACGCCAGAGGATTAGCAGAACGGAGTCTCCGGAGCCAAGCACAGACGAGAGGCCCACAGAAGAGGGTAGGTAGGAAGGACTGCGAGGCGGTGCGCGCTCCACAGACTGGCGGGAGGGAGCCGGGGCGGAGGGACGGCCCACCAGCCAAGCAGAGCCTCGGAGTCTGGCTTGCAAAAGCGGAGGGGCGGGAAGGAGTGTGTTCTGACAGCAAGCGGGACTTAACATCTGGAAGGTAATAAGTTAACAGCTCTGCTCGGAAAGCGGGAAGGCTGGAGGATAAAGGGAGAGAGAGTTGCTGAGCCCCAGGACGACAGAGCTCAGTTTGGTGGGGAACAAAGGCGCTCGCCAGCGCCCTCTCTCTCGCCCATCCCCCAGCCAAAATCCCAAAGGGAACCCATTCCTGTCAGGGAACTTGCTTGCTCTGTGCAAACACCCAACTCTGTGCTTCTGCAGAGCCACCCCTCTGGCAGCGGGTCTAACTCCCTCCCGCTGCCACAGGGCCCCTCCTGAAGTGGATCACTGAAGGAGAAGCGAGCTAAGCCTGCCCCTCCTGCCCCTGTGCACCTTGCCTACCCACCTTGCCTACCCCAGCTAATACGCCAGATCCCCAGCACCACAAGCCTGGCAGTGTGCAAGTAGCCCAGATGGGCCATGCCACCCCACAGTGAATCCCGCCCCTAGGAGAGGGGAAGAGAAGGCACACACCAGTCTGACTGTGGCCCCGCCCACCAACTCCAGTTATACACCAGAGCATAGGGGAAGTGCCCTGCAGTTCCACACCACTCCAGGGACTTTCCAAAATGACCAAACGGAAGAATTCCCCTCAAAAGAATCTCCAGGAAAAACAACAGCTAATGAACTGATCAAAAAGGATTTAAATAATATAACAGAAAGTGAATTTAGAATAATAGTCATAAAATTAATTGCTGGGCTTGAAAACAGTATAGAGGACAGCAGAGAATCTCTTGCTACAGAGATCAAGGGACTAAGGAACAGTCACGAGGAGCTGAAAAACGCTTTAAACAAGATGCAAAATAAAAATTTTTTTTCAACGTTTATTTATTTTTGGAACAGAGAGAGACAGAGCATGAATGGGGGAGGGGCAGAGAGAGAGGGAGACACAGAATCGGAAACAGGCTCCACGCTCTGAGCCATCAGCCCAGAGCCTGACGCGGGGCTCGAACTCACGGACCGCAAGATCGTGACCTGGCTGAAGTCGGACGCTTAACCGACTGCGCCACCCAGGCGCCCCATACAAGATGCAAAATAAAATGGAAACAACCATGGCTCGGATTGAAGAGGCAGAGGAGAGAATAGGTGAACTAGAAGATAAAATTATGGAAAAAGGGGAAGCTGAGAAAAAAAAAGATAAAAAAATCCAGGAGTATGAGAGGAAAATTAGAGTACTAAGTGATACACTAAAAAGAAATAATATACACATAATTGGTATCCCAGAGGAGGAAGAGAGAGGGAAAGGTGCTGAAGGTGTACTTGAAGAAATAATAGCTGAGAACTTCCCTGAACTGGGGAAGGAAAAAGGCATTGAAATCCAAGAGGCACAGAGAACTCCCTTCAGATGTAACTTGAATCGATCTTCTGCATGACATATCATAGTGAAACTGGCAAAATACAAGGATAAAGAGAAAATTCTGAAAGCAGCTAGGGATAAACATGCTTTAACATATAAAGGGAGACCAATGAGACTAGTGACAGGTCTCTCTACTGAAACTTGTCAGGCCAGAAAGGATTGGCATAAGATCTTCAATGTGATGAACAGAAAAAATATGCAGCCTAGAATCCTTTATCCAGCAAGTCTGTCATTTAGAACAGAAGGAGAGATAAAGGTCTTCCCAAACAAACAAAAACTGAAGGAATTCATCACCACTAAACCAGCCCTACAAGAGATCCTAAGGGGGATCCTGTGAGACAAAGTACCAGAGACATCACTACAAGCATAAAACATACAGACATCACAATGACTCTAAACCTGTATCTTTCTATAATAACACTGAATGTAAATGGATTAAATGCACCAACCAAAAGACATAGAGTATCAGAATGGATACAAAAACAAGACCCATCTATTTGCTGTCTACAAGAGACTCATTTTAGACCTGAGGACACCTTTAGATTGAGAGTGAAGGGGTGAAGATCTATTTATCGTGCCACTGGAAGCCTAAAGAAAGCTGGAGTAGCCATACTTATATCAGACAAACTAGACTTTAAATTAAAGGCTGTAACAAGAGATGAAAAAGGGCATTATATAATAATTACAGGGTCTATCCATCAGGAAGAGCTAACAATTATAAATGTCTATGCGCCGATACAGGAACCCCCAAATATATAAAACGATTACTTGTAAACATAAGCAACCTTATTGATAAGAATGTGGTAATTGCAGGGGACTTTAACACTCCACTTACAGAAATGGATACATCATCTAGACACACGGTCAATAAAGAAACAAGGGCCCTGATGATACATTGGATCAGATGGACGTGACAGATATATTTAGAACTCTGCATCCCAAAGCAACAGAATATACTTTCTTCTCGAGTGCACATGGAACATTCTCCAAGATAGATCATATACTGGGTCACAAAACAGCCCTTCATAAGTATACAAGAATTGAAATTATACCATGCATACTGTCAGACCACAATGCTATGAAGCTTGAAATCAACCACAGAAAAAAGTCTGGAAAACCTCCAAAAGCGTGGAGATTAAAGAACACCCTACTAAAGAATGAGTGGGTCAACCAGGCAATTAGAGAAGAAACTAAAAAATATATGGAAACAAACAAAAATGAAAATACAACAATCCAAATGCTTTGGGACGCAGCGAAGGCAGTCCTGAGAGGAAAATACATTGCAATCCAGGCCTATCTCAAGAAACAAGAAAAATCCCAAATACAAAATCTAACAGCACACCTAAAGGAACTAGAAGCAGAACAGCAAAGGCAGCCTAAGCCCAGCAGAAGAGAAATAATAAAGATCAGAGCAGAAATAAACAATATAGAATCTAAAAAAACTGTAGAGCAGATCAACGAAACCAAGAGTTGGTTTTTTGAAAAATTAAACAAAATTGACAAACCTCTAGCCAGGCTTCTCAAAAAGAAAAGGGAGATGACCCAAATAGATAAAATCATGAATGAAAATGGAATTATGACAACCAATCCCTCAGAGATACAAACAATTATCAGGGAATACTATGAAAAATTATATGCCAACAAACTGGACAACCTGGAAGAAATGGACAAATTCCTAAACACCCACACACTTCCAAACCTCAATCAGGAGGAAATAGAAAGCTTAAACAGACCCATAACCAGCAACAAAATTGAATCAGTTATCAAAAATCTCCCAACAAATAAAAGTCCAGGACCAGATGGCTTCCCAGGGGAGTTCTACCAGACGTTTAAAGCAGAGATAATACCTATCTTTCTCAAGCTATTCCAAGAAATAGAAAGGGAAGGAAAACTTCCAGACTCATTCTATGAAGCCAGTATTACTTTGATTCCTAAACCAGACAGAGACCCAGTAAAAAAGAGAACTACAGGCCAATCCTTGATGAATATGGATGCAAAAATTCTCAATAAGATACTAGCAAATCGAATTCAACAGCATATAAAAAGAATTATTCACCATGATCAAGTGGGATTCATTCCTGGGATGCAGGGCTGGTTCAACATTCGCAAATCAATCAATGTGATACATCACATTAATAACAGAAAAGATAACCATATGATCCTGTCAATCGATGCAGAAAAGGCCTTTGACAAAATCCAGCATCCTTTCTTAATAAAAACCCTTGAGAAAGTCGGGATAGAAGGAACATACTTAAAGATCATAAAAGCCATATATGAAAAGCCCACAGTTAACATCATCCTGAATGGGGAAAAACTGAGAGCTTTTTCCCTGAGATCAGGAACACGACAGGGATGCCCACTCTCACCTCTGCTGTTTAACATAGTGCTGGAAGTTCTAGCATCAGTAATCAGACAACAAAAGGAAATCAAAGGCATCAAATTGGCAAAGATGAAGTCAAGCTTTCGCTTTTTGCAGATGACATGATACTATACATGGAAAATCCGATAGACTCCACCAAAAGTCTGCTACAACTGATACATGAATTCAGCAAAGTTGAAGGATACAAAATCAATGTACAGAAATCAGTTGCATTCTTATACACTAACAATGAAGCAACAGAAAGACAAATAAAGAAACTGATCCCATTCACAATTGCAAGAAGCATAAAATACCTAGGAATAAATCTAACCAAAGATGTAAAAGATCTGTATGCTGAAAACTATAGAAAGCTTATGAAGGAAATTGAAGAAGATTTAAAGAAATGGAAAGACATTCCCTGCTCATGGATTGGAAGAATAAATATTGTCAAAATGTCAATACTACCCAAAGCTATCTACACATTCAATGCAATCCCAATCCAAATTGCACCAGCATTCTTCTCGAAACTAGAACAAGCAATCCTAAAATTCATATGGAACCACAAAAGGCCCCGAATAGCCAAAGGAATTTTGAAGAAGAAGACCAAAGCAGGAGGCATCACAATCCCAGACTTTAGCCTCTACTACAAAGCTGTCATCATCAAGACAGCATGGTATTGGCACAAAAACAGACACATAGACCAATGGAATAGAATAGAAACCCCAGAACTAGACCCACAAACGTATGGCCAACTCATCTTTGACAAAGCAGGAAAGAACATCCAATGGAAAAAAGACAGTCTCTTCAACAAATGGTGCTGGGAGAATTGGACAGCAACATGCAGAAGGTTGAAACTAGACCACTTTCTCACACCATTCACAAAAATAAACTCCAAATGGATAAAGGACCTAAATGTGAGACAGGAAACCATCAAAACCTTAGAGGAGAAAGCAGGAAAAGACCTCTCTGACCTCAGCCGTAGCAATCTCTTACTCGACACATCCCCAAAGGCAAGGGAATTAAAAGCAAAAGTGAATTACTGGGACCTTATGAAGATAAAAAGCTTCTGCACAGCAAAGGAAACAACCAACAAAACTAAAAGGCAACCAACGGAATGGGAAAAGATATTTGCAAATGACATATCGGACAAAGGGCTAGTATCCAACATCTATAAAGAGCTCACCAAACTCCACACCCGATAAACAAATAACCCAGTGAAGAAATGGGCAGAAAACATGAATAGACACTTCTCTAAAGAAGACATCCGGATGGCCAACAGGCACATGAAAAGATGCTCAATGTCGCTCCTCATCAGGGAAATACAAATCAAAACCACACTCAGATATCACCTCACGCCAGTCAGAGTGGCCAAAATGAACAAATCAGGAGACTATAGATGCTGGAGAGGATGTGGAGAAACGGGAACCCTCTTGCACTGTTGGTGGGAATGCAAATTGGTGCAGCCGCTCTGGAAAGCAGTGTGGAGGTTCCTCAGAAAATTAAAAATAGACCTACCCTATGACCCAGCAATAGCACTGCTAGGAATTTATCCAAGAGATACAGGAGTACTGATGCATAGGGCCACTTGTACCCCAATGTTTATAGCAGCACTTTCAACAATTGCCAAATTATGGAAAGAGCCTAAATGTCCATCACCTGATGAATGGATAAAGAAATTGTGGTTTATATACACAATGGAGTACTACATGGCAATGAGAAAGAACGAAATATGGCCCTTTGTAGCCACATGGATGGAACTGGAGAGCGTGATGCTAAGTGAAATAAGCAATACAGAGAAAGACAGATACCATATAGTTTCCCTCTTATGTGGATCCTGAGAAACTTAACAGAAACCCATGGGGGAGGGGAAGGAAAAAAAAAAAGAGGTTAGAGTGGGAGAGAGCCAAAGCATAAGAGACTCTTAAAAACTAAGAACAGGGGCGCCTGGGTGGCGCAGTCGGTTAAGCGTCCGACTTCAGCCAGGTCACGATCTCACGGTCCGTGAGTTCGAGCCCCGTGTCAGGCTCTGGGCTGATGGCTCAGAGCCTGGAGCCTGTTTCCGATTCTGTGTCTCCCTCTCTCTCTGCCCCTCCCCCGTTCATGCTCTGTCTCTCTCTGTCCCAAAAATAAATAAAAACGTTGAAAAAAAAATTAAAAAAAAAAAAACTAAGAACAAACTGAGGGTTGAAGGGGGGTGGGAGGGAGGGGAGGGTAGGTAATGGGCATTGAGGAGGGCACCTTTTGAGATGAGCACTGGGTGTTGTATGGAAACCATTTTGACAATAAATTTCATATATTGAAAAAAAAAGATCATCCTTTCAAAGGACACTCATTTCAGGTATCAATAGGTGCTAAAGCGATGAACTGTTTCATCCTTACACACCATGAACTGCCATGCCCTTTACTCTGAATACAGCTGGATTTGCACTGCCATCAGCCCCATGTGTGCTGATGACTCATTTCTGATTAACCCAGTGCCCCTCAGGGACTCCAGCCTGGGATCCACTCCAGGGGGCCAATGTTCATGTTAGCCAGAAACCTAGACTCAAATTTAACTAAGAAATGAATTTACTGGGAAGAAAGTAGATGACCCAGAATCAAGAGGAAATGTTAACAATCTGGTTTAGAAAGTGAGAGAGAACTAAAGGAAACTAATTTAGCTGTGTGGCAATCAATTAATGCCATGCTAAAGATCCCACATTCATGCCACTGCTCTCTCTGCAGGTGCTGCCCTCGCCCAGGTGGAGCCACAGCTGCTGGTGCTCAAGGAACAGTCCTCTACCAACAAGCTTCCGTGAATCTCTCTGGAGTCAATGTCCCAGGTACAGCTGAGTTCAGATCCCATGCAAGAACAGACTGCATGATGTTTATCTGATTTGAAATAATCGATATTTTTCTAAATTTTTATTTATTTTTGAGAGAGAGAGAGAGAGAGAGAGAGAGAGAGAGAGAGACAGAGTGGAAGTGGGAGAGGGGCAGAGAGAAAGAGGGAGACACAGAATCTGAAACAGGCTCCAGACTCTGAGCTTTCAGCACAGAACCCATCGCAGGGTTTGAACCCATGAACAGTGAAATCATGACCTGAACCCAAGTTGATCTCTTAACTGAGCGATCCAGGTGCCCCAATTGATATTTTCTTAATGTACAAATTTTCTTAATTTTTTCCTGGCAAAAGTCTTCTGAAGTATAATCCTTTTCCTATTTATTATAATCCTCTCTCCCTGCCTCTCTTTTGTGTAGGATGCACTGTTCTCATGTTAGTCACAACTTCTCTTCAAAAGGAAAACAACGCTAACTAAACTGAGAGGTGTGAAAATGGAGTAGAGGAGTGAGCAGGGGACCAGGATACTTCACATCAGGCAGAGTTTTCAACAACTGTGCTATAGCCTCAACCTCATTGTTTTCAGGATTCCACCATGACATCTCGGATTTCGTATGTTCCTGCGATTAGGTAAATTAGCATTTAAATATTTCCCTTCTCTCCTAAATGTGATTACCATTGATAAGATCCAAATGCCTCTTCCTGTCTCTCCTTTCATCTTGTGACAACCAGTGTGCAACCTGCTTCTCAGTCCAGCACCATTCTGACCTTTTCTACATTTTCCCTCACCCTTGAAAATATGGGAATGATATTTGCAAGAATGTCCTGCAGCTGGTTTCCAGTCAAATTGCTGTCAAAGAGAGATACTCACACAAGCTTTGAAAGGTGGGGAGGAAAGAGCCATTTTTCCCCCCTCTGGCGGTGGCAGATGGATGTGCAGGCTGACACAGCAGGGGGGACTATTCCCTGGTGAATCACCTGCTGGCGGTGCTGCACCCAGCGGAGAGGAGACCATTATCAACATTTTTCCATGACTGATGCATGCAAGAAATAAAACATCATTAACAATTTCAGCCTCAAATATGATCAATAATATGAATAATAAAACTGTTAAACATCCATTATTCAGCTTCACAATAGACTAGCTAGTTTTCTTCATCACATGTTCAGCTAGGTAGATTATAAAAGATTATAAAATAAATTGACTCTGTCAATATATACTCTTAATCTAAACATTAAACATCATCCCATGTGTAATACAAGATAAAATTTTTTTATAGAATGTATAGAGTTCTGACCCATTCTTTATTATTCACTTGAAAATTTCAATTTGTCAATCTTTAAATGTGTAAAAGATAGAATTTTAGATTCCCAGTGTTAGTTGAAACTCAAATAATGTTAATATGAGCTAAGATTGCTAGCAATTTAAAATCAGCACGGAACGCAGGAACATCCAAAGCAACCAGAAACAGACTTAATGCAGAAAACAAACTGGAGGTTGCCCAAGAGGAGGGGCGATAGGGGATGGGCAAAAGAGGTGAAGGGGATTAAGTACAAACTTCCAGTTATAAATAGCTCACGAGGATAAAAAGGACAGCATGTAGAATGTAGTCAATGTTATTGTAATAATTGTGTATGGTGACCACACTTGTGGTGAACGTAGTGTTATGTACAGAATTATGGAATCACTATGTCATACACCTGAATCTGATATAACATTGTGTGCCAACTATACTTCAACAACAACAATAATAATAATCCTACCTAGGATAGGAAAAAGAAAGCTTGATCCATAAATTTAGAGGTTGTTTCTACGGGATAGCAAGACATTCCAGTAATTAAGCCAATACAATAAAAATGAGAAAGATACATTTTGGTTCACTGAGAAAAATTTAAAAAAAATAAAAATTAGGTAAAATCAATGCAGAACAATAACTCCCCCAAATCTATTATTTGGAGACTGTATCTTTCAATATGTTTAAGTTAACACTTGTAAAAATATATTTGTGACTTATAAATGCTATAAAGAAACAATTTATAATTTACTTTGTCTATGAATATTTAGTTAAAACTTAAAAGACATAAGTAAACTGCCAGTAGGATTGATGTGAAATTTAGATAAGACAACTTCCTTTTAAGTAAAAATTATGCCATAGGCATATTGTTAGCTAGAATAGACTTTAGTGCAAAATCTGGGTAATAAATGATCTCTTTAAAGAAAAATATTCTTAAATTTTGCTGCTGTTTCATGCTGCTGTCATGTTAAAAGAAAGAGAAACATAAAAGCTTTTTCTGTTCTTTTTCTGCATGGTTATGTGAAAAACATTAGAACGTGATCACTAAAGCTTGTGAATAATTTGATCATGGAAACAACAAGCAAATGTCTTCTATTCGATAAACTCCATTTTCCAATGATGAACTAAAAGAATGTAAAACTAATTATAAAAATATAAATCAGCTTAATTTCACATGCACTTGAAATTCCCTTCATATAGAAATATATGCAGTGGCTGATTACTGTTGCCCTATACTGTCATACATTTGCCAAGGGAGTTCCATTCTTCTGTAAAGTCCTAAAGTCTTTGAGGGGATGCCTGGGTGGCTCAGTCTGTGGAACATCTGACTCTTGATTTCTGCTCAGTTCATGATCTCACAGTCTGCGAGTTCCAGTCTGGCATCAGGTTCTGCACTGACAGGATGGACCCTGCATGGCTTTCTCTGTCTCCCTCTCTTTCTGCTCCTCCCCCACTCGCTCTCTCTCACTCTCTCTCAAAAATAAATAAATAAACATTAAAGAAATAAAGTCATTGAGGCAGTCCTTGGGTTATGAAAGTGAATTGAAATCCAATACCACTCCATGAGATATATTTTCAAACTTAGAGTTGCATTTTCCCTTAGAAACCCTGAAAATACTAAGAAGGTTTGAAGCATATCCAAAGGAATACCTTTTAGGCTTGTATAAACATAATGTGTAGTAATTGATAATTTTTAATTTTGCTTTTCATAAGCATTCACATATTAAAACCAAACATACATCATATGAAAACGCAGTATATTATTTGTAACACCTCCTATCTTAAAAGCCCTTCTCAATGGCATCATGGGCTCATATCTTCATATTTGTAGTGTGTGCTAGTTTCTCAAAAAAGTTAAATCAAATAAAGGAAGGAATGAAAAAAAAAATCCCTCAGTTATGTCACCCATTTCATCAGGCTTGTGTTTACACATGGACTGCAAATCCATGCAGATACCTTCCAAATTTATCCTTTAGATTTTGGCTTGGATGTGAAGACGGTTATTCCAAATATGAAATTCAATTCTCAAATTACAGTTTACAAAGTTCCTCTTATTCAGCAATTTTGTACCCACCTGCCACCCAATACCACACAACACTGCAAATGCTTTTTTCCAAAGCTGTTTTTATTCAATTCTCCATAACCTCATCACTGATTAAGTGATGCATTCTTTTTTTGTGTTTTATTTTCATTTTATTCAAGGCCATTTATGACCACGAGACAACATACCTTTTCGGCATTTTCTTCCTTTCTCCTAATATGCCCTATTGTCCAGTCAAAAAGGGCTAAGACATCTGCCCCAAATCCTGTTTTGGGCTTTGTTTGTTTGGCCTCCAGACATTTAACTCATACCTCTTCTGGGATTTGACAAACCATCCATCCCAAGCAATCAGAATTTTCCCTGACAATTTTTTTTAATACTGACCTCAAATATTACTTACTTATTAAAACTTCTCATAGTTTCCCTAAATTATTCTTTCTCCTCGAAGTCTATAAGACATGCGCCAATCTTTCCTATGCCATCTTATTCATTTTAACCTTTTAATGGTACTCTCATTTTATTTTGGATTATAGATATTTATTAGTATTACACTGAGAGATTTTATGACCTATAAAAGATAGCGGGATACCTTGTAAAAAGTAGTATTTAAATGTTTGTAAAATCTGGTGCACGTAAGAGTATTATATTTTCAGTTGTGAATCAGGGTAGTTATTCTTGTTTTACATCTAGTCATGTAAAAGAGAATAAATATATCTCTAGGTACATGCAAATGGATGAAAAGTAACTGGTTTCCATAGCACAGACACAACTACCTCACATTTGTGGGACAATTGTAACTTGAATACTTGCAGAGAATACATGCAGAACAAGAGACAGATACTAAAACAAAATCATAATTATAGACTTTTCCACTCCTAGCTTGCTCTTACATTTTTGTTTTCTTTTTAAATGAATATAACTAAGATACTTCAAATCACCTCAATGCAAAACCTGTAACAATCTGTCATAGCTTTCTCTCCTTGTTTCTTACGTACAGTCCCTTGTGTGGATATCACCCTCCGTGTATGTTACCTCTGTAAGAACTATGGAATATTTGTTTTGGACAGTCGGCTTAAATATACACTATGCTTTTGGAGGATTACAAAACTAGGACCCCTATGTCAAAGGATTAAAAAAAGAGGCTGCGTCAGAATGGAAAAATTAGAAAAGACATCTTTCCTTCCGACAAATGCTGTCTGACAGCAGTGTTCATTGATTAGTACATAGAGGATCGACTGAATTGTAGCCCTTACTTGCCCTTATCCAGGTACCTTGTGCAAGACACGACCTGGACAACTTTGCATAGCTATCCTGCTTAACATAGGCCCTCCTTCCCATTCCTATTGTTATTCTTCAAGCTTACTGTTACAATATAGCTGTCATTACCCTGGGAGCACGTTTTCCCCCAACTTCTGGGTTATCACTCTGTATTTTCCTCTATTCATTGCAGGACTTTGTGGATATGGTTCTCAGATCTCTTCAGTCCGTCTAAATTAGGTTTGCTTCATCATTCCTTTTGTTTTATTCTGTCTGCTTCCCTTCTTTCCTTCATTTTACTGCACTCTTTATTTATTTGAGTACATGTTCTACTGTGAAAACTATTTTTCAGTTTTCAAACTTTCACATGGAAGATATTTTAAAAGCCAATCTAGTCATCCTATTTCTACTTGTTACTAGCAGCTCCAAGACAGCATAGAGGCCTGTGGCTTGTTTGTGTGACTTTCAAATTCTCTCCATTGAGAGAGAGCTTAGTAGAGCATGTATGACAGATTTCTTACTGATTTTCAAGCTGAGAGGATTTGTTTTTCTTTCTCTAAATGAATTTCCTAGATCTCTGCTCTCCAACACAGTAGCGACCAGAAGAATGCAATATTTAAACTAACTTAAATGCATCAAATTACATTAAAACAGGAGTTCTTCAGTCACATTGTATCCCAATTGCTCAGGACAGCACAAATATATATTTCCATCTCTGCAAAAAGTTCTGTTGGACAGCTCTGCCCTTGCACAAATTTTAAAAGGCTGCTTGTGTTTCAACTACATTCCTTAATGAAATTATCATGCAATGTTGTTTTTAAGGCTATCCATTTTCAGTGCTGCCTCATATATGATTCATGAGTTGTCTGCCAAACCAATCCTTAAATAACGATTTGCTGTTTTCTGTAGCAGTGAGTTCCCCACTCCCCAGGAGAAAGATAATATAAATTCCTCTGATCTGATATTAATATAACTTCAGAGAAGAGCGAATAACCTCTTTACAATTTAGCTATTATAAAAGCTCTGAGTTAATTTGTGTCTAGAGAGAAAGAGAGGAAGACAACAGTATGGATACAGATGGCTTTCAAAGGTTTGTGTGCATCTGGTTGATGAAAATTGTTTCCTTCTATGTAAATATAAGAGACTAGCTCAAATGAATGTATCAAATTTTACCATATATTAGCACCGTGGAGCAGCCTATGGCAAATTGTTTTGCTGTATTAGTTAAGATTTGATAAATTTAGACCTAACCTAGATATAGCTGCTAATCATTCACAGAGGAGTTTGACATATGTCATTTTATTCCCACCAAAATATGTAATTATAATTTTATCTTTGCATATGGAAACTGAAGTTCAGATCATTTGAGTGCCTAAGGATCATATATATAATAGGAAGACTATCAAAGAGCACCCTTTGCAAATCCAAATTGCTTTATATATTTTAATTATGTTAGCCATTTTTTTAAATAGCTTTGTTCATTTTATTGACTTAAATCATTCTTGGATAAAAGAAAACTATATCTATGGGAACACATTTCTTTTATTCTACAGTATTTGCAAAATGAGGAGAAAAAGTTTTGCTCATTACTTCATTCTCATTAAAGCGAAGAGATTGAAATAGTATTTTGTCATAGAACTTGACATAAATGTATGTATAGGTCATTCATTCATTCAACAAGCAACTAGACAATTATGGTCTTGCATTACTAATCTAGTGTTTGGACATAAAAAGGCGAATGGTTTACTACCATTGACCCCCAGTAAGGTCTTTCCTTAGAGAAAAGAGCATTTACCTAGACAGAGTGAATCGATGGACTAGTACAATTAATACCACCCTATGGAAAGAAGAAGTTTATGCTGAGTAGGAAGTAGTTTGATGATCATATGGAAAGATTTTTATGAAGGACCAATAAAGAATATCAGGCTAAAATGTTGATTTTAGGGAGATAGTACAGCATTTACTAGAGCTAAGTCAAGAAATCTCTGAAATGTTCATAACTGTAAATATTTATAAAAAAGTAAAGGCACTAATTAAGTTATCAGAAGTTAGTAGCTTAAAAATAAAGCATTTTGATAGAGGGTAACAGAAAAAATGACAGTAGAGGGACACCTCGGTGGCTCAGTTGGTTAAGTGTCCATCTCGGTTTCAGCTCCGGTCATGATCTCACAGTTTGTGAGATCAAGCTTCATATCGGGCTCCACACTGTCAGCTGGGAGACTGCTTGGGATTCTCTCTCTCTCTCCCTCTCTCTCTGCCCCTCCCCCACTTGGGCCAGCTATCTCTGTCTCTCTCTCCTAAAATAAATAAATAAACAAAACAACAACCACAAAAAAGAAAAACAACAGTACAGAGGCATGTCAGCTCATGGTATTTCCTGCATGGAAGCTAAGGAAAACCTTCTGTTATCACAAAACCATTGGAAAATTTCATATAAGGGAGTGATTTGATAACATTGATGTTTTAGATACATTATTCTAGGGCTGTGTTTCTAAAAGCTTTTGAAGGGGCACCTGGCTGGCTCAGTTGGTTGAGCATACAACTCTTGACTTGGGCTCAGGTCATGATCTCACTCATGAGTTCAAGCCCCACATCAGGCTCTGCACTGACATTGTGGAGCCTACTGGGGTTTCTGTCTCCTTCTTTCTCTGCCCCTCCCCCGCTTGCTATCTATCTCTCTTTCAAAAAGTAAATAAAAATTTAAAACTTAAGAAAAACAAAAGAAAAGAAAAGTTTTGGGGAAGGATGTTAAGCTAGACTCACAGAGATTAGGTCTAAGGGCTTTGAAAGCTACGTCTTTTATCTAGGGAGTAGCACAGATGCTGGTGAGGAGGAAATATCCTATTTAAAATATACTTCAAATGCTTTCTGGAAGTATTCAGAATTGTTTGATTCACTTGTGCATACGAGCTTCTGGTTTATGGACTTGGACAATCACGTCAACATATTTTCAGCCACAAGTAGCAAAGAACTCTACTCAAAGTGGCTTAAACAATGAGGAAAATTGCTATCACACTATGTCCCAAAGGATGATGATTCGTTAATTCAGTGACTCAATAAAGACTCAAAATGCTCTGGTCTTTCCATTTGGATTTCTCCATAATCCTTGGTTGTCAGCTTTATCCTCAGCATAGCTGCCTTTAGGTTCACAGACTCTTAATGCCATTTTGTGACAACACTTTCATGAAAGAAAAGGGGTAGGGAGTCTGGCAAGTCTCCCCCAGACAAAGGAAACCTTTCCTATACATCTTCCATACTGTGTCATTCATAAGAACTGCTTCATTTGTCCAGAAATGGAAATGGAAGTGCTGTGACAGGGAAGATGAAGTGGAATCAATCCCATAAGAGACAATCTTTGTAATCTGTAGATGGGGTGCCTATAAATATTGTTTCACAAGCCAATGTTACTCTTTTCATTTTTTAAATTTCTTTTCTCCCTATTTGTTTCATTTTGTATCTTTTCTATTGCTATCTCTTTTTAAGTTCACTCCTTTTCACTCCTACAATGTGTGATTTCCCATTAAACAAGTTATCCGTACCCAAATAATCCAAGTTATCCAATATCCAAATAATCCAATTTATTTTATCCAGTGTAGTTTTCCTCTTAGACACTATAGAATTAAACTTTTTAAAAGTTTATTTATTTACTTTGAGAGAGAAAGCGAGACAGAGAGAGATACACACAGAGCAAGACACAGAAAGAGAGGGAGCCAGTGGTGGAGGGGGAGAAAGAGAAGGACAGAGAATCCCAAGCAGGCTCTGTGCTGTCAGCTCAGACCTCGATGTGGGAATCAATTCCATAAACTGTGAGTTCATGACCTAAGCTAAAGTTAAGAGTCAGACACTTAACCTACTGAGCCTCCCAGGCTCCCCTATTCAATTCACCTTTAAAAGCTTAAATTGAGGGGGCGCCTGGGTGGCTCAATCGGTTGGGCAACTGATTTCAGCTCAGGTCATCATCTCACAGCTTGTGAGTTCGAGCCCCACATCAGGCTCTGTGCTGACAGCTAAGAGCCTGGAGCCTGCCTCGGATTCTGTGTGTCTCTCTCTCTGCCCCTCCCCTGCTCACTATCTCTCTCTCTCTCTCTCTCAAAAAATAAATAAACATTAAAAAAAATTGTTTTAAAAATTCTCAGTCTCCCCCTCTCTCTGCCCCTCCCCCACTCACTGTCTGTCTCAAAAATAAATAAACATTAAAAGTTTAAATGGAATCTTTCTTATATTCTCCATGGCTCTGCTTAACTTTGTGAACATATGGAATAATAATAAAAACAGTTTTACTATTCTTATTTGCTAATTCTAATATCCATCCCAGTTATGTTTTTTATTGAATTGTCATTATGATGATATTAATCTGATTTTTGAATGCTAGAAAAACTTTGGCTGGATGGTAGACATCATGAAGTTTACATTGTTGGGTGGTGGCTATTTTTCTTTTTATAACCATCCTGTACTTTGTTCTGGGGTGCAGTACTTGAAAGCGCTTGAAAACAATTTGATCCTTCTGGGTCTTGCACTTCTTTTTGTTAGGCTGGTTTGGAGCAATGCTTGTCTACAGCTAACTATTTCCCACTACAGAGGTAAGACCTTCCTCAATATTCTGCCCACGGCCCCATGGATTGTACATTTTCTCTGGTTTGACTTGAGGGTGGTAGTACAGGAAATGTTACCTCAAAATCTTTCCCTGGTGCTTCTCTGGACCTTGAGTAGTTTCCTTACAGGCATTCACTGATAAATAATCCCCCGGATGCTCAAGTGGGGATGCTGCAAAGCTCTCTCCATGCAGCTCTCTTCTCTGTAGTGATTTGCTCTGCAAACTCCTGCTGCCTTGGTTTCCCTGGATTTTCAGACCCGTCTCCTCAACTCCAGGAGTCCCAATACTCTACATCAGTTCTCCTCCCAGGCACCGGAGCCTAGACGCCCTCTCAGGGCACTAAGGGCAATTTTAGGGTGTGCTTCATTTGTCTCCTGTCTCTCAAGGACCAATGTCTCTCATTGCCTGATTTTCAGTGCTTTTCAGACACTTGGTTTATTTTTTCCTTTATTTATTTTTTTCTGTTATCTTCTGTTGTTTCAGGCAGGGAGGGGGACGGATAAATCCATATTTTGTGACTCCTTCCTTCCCAAAAGCAGAGGGCTCCATACTCCGTCTCTTCTGAAACTCTCTTTTATTTCCCACAGCTGGGTTATTTTTGATGCTTCTGGGAGAGTTTTTTTAGACTGTGATTTCCACCTCTCTCTTTTTAGATTTTATATCCATTTCTAGCACTTTTATTTATTTCATTTTTATGTTTTCCACTTACCTGAGAAAGTTTGCAATATCCCCTTTTATTTGCTCAAATATATTAAGCATATATATTTTTAAAGCCTTTGTGATAACTCCATTATGTGAATCCCTGGCTTTATAGTGTCTCTTGAATTCTGATCATGATGTCCACTTTCTTTGAGTGATTGATTAAACAGTATTAGGTGAATATGGAAATTGTAAACATAATTTGTGGTCTAGGATGATACTAACATTACATGAGCTTGTTGTGTGGACACTGGGTGTAGTAGCAGTCTCCAACCACTTAATAAAACCTAAAGGATCCAAAGTTTTGAACTTGGGCTTTAGACCCTGCCAAGACCAATTTCTTTCAAGCTAATTCTTACAGTATCTAGAAGTATAAGAATAGCTTTTTGTGTATCTATTAAAAGCCTGGGATACTTCCTAGGAAACCTCTTGGAAGCCCTAAACTAAAACTTTTCTTTTTCCTTTAGTTTGTCCCACTTGTTCTCAATCAGGTGCAATTTTGTCCCCAGGGGATATTTGGTCTTTACTGAAGACAATTTGGTTGTCACAGGTTGGTAGAAGAGAGATGGTCGTATTAGTATCTACTGGGTACAGACCGGGGATGCTATTAAGCATTCTAAGTTGCACAGAACAGCCCCACAACAAGACATTCTCCAGTGCAAGATTTTAATACTGCAAAGCCTGAGAAACCCTTCTTAGCCCTTGGAGACTATGAAGAGTCACAATCAGCTTCGCAGCTGCTTCTTCTTCTTCTTCTCCTTCTCCTTCTTCTTCCTCTTTTGAGTATATTTATTTATTTTGAGAGAGACAGACAGAGAGAGGGAGAGAATGGGGGAGGGGCAGAGAGAATCCCAAGCAGGCTCTGCACTAGCAATGCAGAGCCCGCCTCTGGGCTCGAACTCACCACCCAAGAGATAGTGACCTGAGGTGAAACCAAGACTTGGACGCTTAACCAACTGAGCCACCCAGATGCCCAAGCTTTGCAGCTTCTTAATTGCTTCTTTTTGAATTAGCAGAATACAGGGGAAAGTGTCTGTCCCCAAATGCTGTACTTAATCTCTGATTTTCCTTATCTTGTCCTTAGTTCTTTATTGTCTTAAGCCTCCAAAATCTTTGACCTGACAATTTTTCTCCTGTATTTTCCAGATTGACAAACTGCTTTCAGGGGGAAAACAACCATTAAATGAGGGAGTTAAGTAATGTGCACCTTTGACATTTATAATATCATTTCCCTACATAATAAAATGCACCCATTTCCTATATTCACATTAAACTTTGCTATAAAATTTTGAAATAATTTTCTAAATTTTGCTTTTGAAATAATTTGACACTAGATATAAACCACTAGATATAAATTGTATAAAATAATATAAATTATATAAATCCCAAATGCCATTTTTTAGACATTTTAAAACTTTTTTTTACATTTTTGCTCTTTCATTTTTAATTTGACATTTGAAGCAAAATTATTCTTCCAACTTCAAACATATCCCCCCCCCGCCATGGTTGAAAAATGGTATTAAACACCTTAAAATTTCATAGAGATCTGCTATTTATGTGAATATATTAACTACCACATTTTTAATTTATCACAAAAGAAATGCTCTAAGGAGAAAAAAAAATCTGCCAGTGGCATATACCAATCACTCAGATATGAAGTGATTTTATTTCTGTATTTTACAAGGCTTATAAATAACTTTCATCCAGCTATCTCAGAGCTGCATGTGTTATAGCTGACATATAATTGACAGGAGTAATTCTGTCTTTAAAACACTAATTACAACAAGCATCTTCCAATAAGCTCATGAATATGAAATATCTCAGGTCAGTGACACTGTGCAATGTATATTTTAAAGTCTGACCAGTGCCATTTTGATGAAGTGACCTTTAAAATGCTAACTTTAGGGAAGAGAGTACTTAAATGGTAGGTTATCTAAATTATATATTATGTTTATGTAATTTAGAAGCACCTCACAATTTCTTAAACTTGAAAAAAAATTCTCTTTTGTTATTGTAATCAGTTTCCAAGATTAGAAAGGACAATGAAATATAGTTCCATTAATTTGCCTTATTTTTTCCCAAGATTCCAAGATGCTAGTTTATTAGGTTGCTAACACAATTATGCAAGTTACGATATGTTAACCTTCTCCTCTTTGTTCTCATATTCTTGCATGTTTTTTTCCCCATCCTGTTGATATGCTCATCACTGCTGAACATATAATAGTGTCCAGCAGCAACCCCACCATTTGGCAGAGTCCCAGAGCTGGATACATTATATTCTAGCTGGTCTTTAAACCATGGCTTTTTTTTTTTCTGTTCCCCAGAGCATTTTAGGCTAACTGAAGCCACAGACTGGCTATGGAACCCTGACTCTGATCCCGTGTGCATCGTCAAGGTGGAAGGAGCATATAATAAATTTTATCTCTGACCTGAGAAAACCCTACAAACTCACATAAGACCATCAATCAAAATCAGCAGAATCCTGGAAGACTGATATTTCATATTAGCATTATAATTTGGATGTCGGTATGTAAGTGTACTGGCTTGAATGGTCTCCCCTAAAAATCTGTGTCATTTCCACCTGGAACTACCTGGAACCATATAAGAGAGAAATTTGGACACAGAGGCACAGACACACATGGGTAACACCATATGACCATGGAGGAATGATGCACCTATAAGCCAATGAATGCCAAGAATTGACAGAAATTTCTAGAAGTTAAAAGAGTCAACAAAGTCTCCCCTAGAGATTTTGGCTCTGCCAAAACCTTCATTTAGAGCTTCTAGCCTCCAGAATTATGAGAGAACGCATTTCTGTTGTTTGAAGCCACACAGTTTGTGTCATCCATTAGGGCACCCTAGGAAACTAGTATAGTACACACTTAGTGTTATAAAATGATCAGAATTTATGTTTATTTTAATTGCATATTTAAATATATATGAGCGAGCCCATAGAAACTTTGAAAAATTTCTCATTCTAAAATATGAGCCTTTTTATACAAATGCATACCTATATATTTTTACTGATATCTTCTGTGTTCTGAAACTTAATGCATCTTTATAATAACTTGATGTGGTTTTACCACAGAAAATAATTTTTAGTTTATATCAGAATAAACTAGTTTTTCTGGTTAAATAAAAATTCACTTACCTTACAGTTGACTTCAGAATAATACACCACATATACAATAAAAATGAGTATTATAAACCTTCCAAAAGGAATACCAGTAAGCAGTAATCCTTTATTTTACCAGAGACTGTCTTTAAACCACACTGCCAAATAATCTACCCTACTCTCTGCTATGCCAGTTATAATATTTCAGTGCACTATAAACCCTTCAACTCAAATCAAACTTCCTGTAGAACTTCCCATAGGATTACATCCTTTGGTAGCAAATTGAATTTGTTAGTTATTAGATCTGTTATTTATCTTAGAGTGATTTATTAATATATTTATTAGTATATTTATTAAATATTTACAAATTTGAAATCAAGTATGAATATTTGATTATAGGGAAATTGCTTAAGGCATTATTAAAATATACATACAAACAAAATTGGAAATTTTGAGTCAGTTATTGAACTCTTAGGCAAATGACATTGATTTCAAAGTGTGAATACTTAAGATCTTTATAGTATAAATATCTATACTGGTTGACTAAATATCTCTATATTGTATGAATTAACCTAGTCATATAAAATCAAATTATAATCAATAATTTGATAAAATTATGTCTATGTGAGGAAACTGGTCTTTTTTATTCAGCAGATGCTTTTAGGTAAACATTGTAAGAAATGATTATGTCTCCATAATCTATCTTCTGAATTCTACCTGCCAAAAGTCTTATATTACCAGTGCTCCAAAATATGCAACAAATTGTATAAAATTCAGGTTTACTTAATGTAAAGGCCAAAATATTCACTCACATAATCTGATGAGGTCAACATAGCTATGGAGATAGCTAAAGATAATGTTTCATTTAATCCTTTAATGAATTGGTAAACCCTTGCATGATAAAAGGAAGGAAACTTTCCAAGCAAAATAATAGAATCCATTCCTAGGTCACATTAGTGCAATTTATTCATTGATCCTAATTATTTTTAGAAAGTATCAATGTGACTGTGAGATTAATGTTAGTGAAATATTTTATTTACTATTTAACCTCTATTTCCTCTCAAATTTGGGGGTTTTAATACCCACCTGTTAATTCTGACTGTATTGATCTAATGGCACATTGAGTGGGAAAGAAAACCAATTGTGTGTTAATGTAGCACTTTCTCATCAGGTAGCTTCTTGGTTTGTTGAGTCATGAAGTTTCACAGTAAAACAAAATTTGATTTATTTAGTTGTTTTCATTGGAATTGAAATTGGTAATAAGTACTGTTAAAGCTGATTATATTTATATAATACTTTATAGTGTTTTAACTCATATATCATTGAATTTCCTAACAGTGGACCAAAGAGCAAATTTTAAAGAGTCTTAAGATATACAGTACTCCTTTCCAACACAGGGTCAAATAGTATAATATCCATGTTAAGATATTCATCCAACGGTCTGCACTGTAAAATAGAACTGAAAGGACAGTATAATATATTACACACACACACACAGCCTATCAGAAAAAGGACACATGGCTTCTGTTTGGACACAATGACTATTTAAAATTTTCAAGTTCCATTTCTTCAAGTACTCATATTCAGTTCTGTTCTTCATCATCACCATCCCTAAAAGCTGTTGTTTAATGAGTATCTATTATGTGTTAGGCATTTTTATATTTTCTCTTTAGCACTAAGTATTGTGATTTCCCCTTTATTGGGGAATAGAATTTACCAATAGAATTATTTGTAATTTGGTAATTATTGGTAATTTACCAATAGAATTATTACCAATTTACCAATACAATTATTGGTAAAGTATCTCAGAGAGGTTATGTTATTTTTCTTAACTCCACGGGAACAGTAAACAGAAAGAGATGGGATTCAGAGGAAGCCTAAACCCTAAGCCCACATAAGCATGAATGCTAACTAACTACATTTAGAAGTCAAATAAACATCAAGGCTTCGGAAATATGATTTTTCATTTCAAATGTTAAAATTATGACAGTTATCCATAATTAAAAACATATTTAATATACATCATAATATACATCAACATGCTATTAATAACAAAGAGAAAATTAGTAACTTTCTAGGATGTGTACCTATCAGATAACACATTAACCAAGGTCCACATAAGGTATATTATCATCATTGCTGATTTAAGGTCCTTTTTTTACTATTTAACTTTTAATTTCTATCATTTGTGGAATTTCTGGGTCAGTTTTGATTTTTTTATTAGAGTTTCTATTTTCCTCCATCTTTGCATACCCAGTAATTGTTTGAGTATTACACACTGTGAGTTTTACCTAATGGTTACAGGATATTTTTATATCACTGTATTCTTGAACTTCATTCTGGGACATGGTTAATCCTTTTGAATCTCACTCTTAAACTTTGTTAGGCAGTTCTAGAGCTGTGTTTAGTCTAGAGTTCATTTTTCTCCCACTTTTGCAGCAAGCCACTGCCCCCCCCCCCATTATAAATTAGAAAGTTTTCTATTTGGTTGTTGAGAACAGGTATTATTACAGTTCTTTAAATGCCAAGTCCTGTTATCTCCATTCACTTAGAGTGGTTCTTTCTCTGGCACCAGGTTGTGTCTTTACTTCATGCTCTGATCAGTAATCAAGGCGGTTTTTCTGAATATATTTGAACTTCTTTCTCTGGGTAGTTCTCTTTTCTGTATTACTCTGTCCTAGAAAGCGTAGCTCCCTGGGCTTCCCAAGACTTCCAACTCTACCACTTTTATTCGGAGAGACTGCCAGACTCTGTCTGGACTTCCTGTGCTGTGGCCTCAAAAGTGGACCACCTCTTTATTTTCCCATCCCTTGTCTGCCATTTCTTTAGGCCCAATGTCTTGAGTGCTGTTGTTTCAAATATTTTGCCTAGTTTTTGTTTGGTTTTGTTTTTAGGCAGCAGCGTATTCTTATTCCATCTTGGCCAAAGTAGAAGATGCGACCATTGTTTTATAACATTTAAAATATGTATGTCTCCCTTATGTTGTCTCACTTTAATATTTTTGGGATTGACAACTCGGTAAGAGAAAACAGTCTTGTTTTTTTTTTACATTCCTATGAAGAACATGCAGTTTTCTTTAATACTGAAAGTGATTTTATACATTTGTGCACATAGTATCACTTCATTCACAATATCTATATGAATAGGTGGTTTGAGGAACACTGAAGCTTGACTGATATTTGAATTTTTTTACGTTTTTATTTTGGTGTTATTTTCATGTAATGTCAATTTCTTTTTAACACACCTGGTAAGTTTTGACACATAATTTGAGACCTAAGTAATATTTCTTTGAACTCACTCTTACGTATTTCTTCAAGTTTTGATCTATTCCATAAGACCTGGCAATTTCTAGTCAAACCGATGTAAGTAAATAAACTCAACAGTAAAAGAGATAACAACAATTCATGATTCAGTTCATTATAGAAGATAATAACTTTGCAACACTTAATACTCTATAAGCTGACAAATTGATTTTGTAAGTTATGTATTCTTGATCCCAATATCAGACACATAGATTTGAAGTGAGGAAATATGGTTAATCCTAGATTAGAGATGAACAAACTGAGATTTCAAGATCTAAAGTGTTTTTTGTTCAGAGTCATGGGAGCAAGAAATTGATGAAGAAAAGTATTGAATACATATCAAGCTTTTAATGCAGACACAATTAACCATACCATGCTGCCAGTTTTTATTATTTGTGAAAATTTTTAAATTTTTTTTTACATTTATTTATTTTTGAAAGACAGAGAGACAGAGCACAAGTGGGGGAGGGGCAGACAGAGAGAGGGAGACACAGAATCCGAAGCAGGCTCCAGGCTCTGAGTTGTCAGCACAGAGCCCAACATCACAACAGGGCTCAAACTCACAAACCATGAGATCATGACCTGAGCCGGAGTCGGATGCTCAACCAACTGAACCAACCAGGTGCCCCGATTTGTAAAAATTTTTAAATGATAGACTATTGTAATCTTATTATTCAATTATTTACCAACTTGTACTCTTTGTGGCATTTGAAAAATCATGAGATTTGATAAATTTATTCTGAATAAAATTATTAAGATATATAATTTGGATAATTCAATTTTTTGAGTCAGTAACTTGATAGATATTTTTATGCCATATCTAGTAATACAATAATAGTAATAAGAATTTTCTGTTATTTTTATTACTGTACATAACATTTTTCTTTATTTTAAAGCACAAAAAGGCAACAGAAAGAAGCAATGCTTTATAAAATATGAATCGTTTATTTAATCCACGCTTACCTGAAATCTATTCTAAATGTTTCCACCATTAAAAATAAGGTTATGTTTGCAATATAAAGAAATAGGATTATAGGAAACAATGAAACTAGGAAGGCACTTTCAAGAAAGTAAAACTGCCAAAAATATAACAAGAATAGAAATAGACTATAGCTACTCTCATGAATTAATGTGCACTTACTCTTATCTGTAAATGGTTGACAATTAATTTCTATATTCACTTGAAGTGATATAGATTGCTAACAATGTATGTATCAAAAATATCTTTGTTTCCTGACATGATCAGTATGCATCTTCCTTATTCTACTTTGTTTTTCTGAAAGCTTTACATTTCAATGAAAAGTACAGAATATGAAAAAGTGACATTTTCACTTAACAAGGCATTTTTTTCTGCTTTCATAAAATATTTTTTTCACCTTTAAGTAAATATAAATAAATAAATACAAGAAAATACTGTTCAGTCCCATTTAATTTGTTCCTTTATACATAGGTTTTTTTTTTTTAATTTCTTGACAGATGTGATGAAGAAATACTAGTGTGCAGTAGAAAATGGAAAACATTTGGAGATATATACATATATTTTTTTTATTTTTTTTAACGTTTATTCATTTTTGAGACAGAGAGAGACAGAGCATGAACAGGGGAGGAGCAGAGACAGAGGGAGACACAGAATCTGAAACAGGCTCCAGGCTCTGAGCTGTCAGCACAGAGCCCGACGCGGGGCTCGAACTCATGGACCATGAGATCATGACCTGAGCTGAAGTCGGACGCTTAACCGACCAAGCCACCCAGGCGCCCCGACATATATTTTTTTAATAAAGGGGTGCCTGGGTGGCTCAGTCGGTTAAGCATCTAATTCTTGATTTCTGCTCAGGTCATGATTTCAAGGTTCTGTTCTCTCTCTGCCCCTTCTCTGCTCATGCTCTCTCTCTCTCAAAATAAATAAATAAATTTTAAAAAAATAATAAGAGAAAATTAGGAAATGGAAAGATGTTGTGATTATATTAATTTTTGATATAAGTGTAGCCAATTAGCATGATATAGCAAACTGATGTACAAGGTCACTCATGATGTTCTTCTTACTGTTATGCTTTTCTTCCCAGTTCAGTTTTCTTTGATTTTTGCAAAAGGCAACCCTTTTATATAACATGTTCCTTCCCATCCCAGTTGAGGTTGTTACTGAGAGGTAGAAAAGGATTAAGAGAATGGAAAATAACAAAAATGTAAATAATTTTTGTTAATTCAATCTGGGAGAATACTTTAGCACATTTGAAAATTTCAGGCACTACTCATTGTAGTAGTCATTGTAATCAGTAGTAGTAGACTGTAGACTGTATACTGTAGTCAGTCATTGTTGGAGTCTTATATTGAACTTGTCACTTATCTGAAGAAAACTCCTATCTCATCTATCTATAGTCAGCTCTCACAATACCAGACAGAACAGCACGTCCAAATTCCCTCCAACACAAACTTCTCCCTTGTTTTTCATTAATAGCATCAAGATAGGTGGTTGCTAAGTTTCGACCAAAGATATAATCACTCACTCTCAGGAAATTGGAGTTGGGATATGAGAGACTTGTTTTGGTTATATAAGAGATCAAGTCTTATAAGATATACTGACCCAGGTACTAAGGTTGCTGTATCAGAGTCACAATATTGGGGCCATATTGGTCAAATCATGAGGAGGTAGTGTGTTAGCAGAAACAAGAAATGATTGAGCAATGTTCAACTGAGATAGGAAATAGATCATTTGACCCTAGTGAGTAAGAGAAAAGAAGAAATACATTAATTTTTCTAGAGATGTACACTTTCTGTTTCTTATAAGGCCTTGCTATGGTTTTGCCCATAAGTTCCAAAATATGTCTCAGTTTACTTACAATATTTTACTTAGGCTCATTTGGATATATTTCTGTTTCTTTCACACAAATTATTCCTGATATAGAAGCCAGACATTAAATGCCCTATCTTCCATTTGGCAATACAATCTTTTCTGCCATTTTATTTTCCTACACTGTAAGCTTAAGTGTTTTAGACCCACTTTCTTTGGTGTTAACTGTAGAATTACACTGCTTAGCCTTGAGAATGATGATAATGAAAACTAATCTCAAAAAATAATGTCTTGTTTCTCACAACTACACAGGTGCAAATACAATTCAAATTCATTGTTAGAGCTGCTAAAGTATTGAGAACATTCCCAAAACACTAGTCTTATTTCTTATCAAATATGTAGGCTTGTTGAAAAAAGGTACAATCCTGTTCTATTTTCTGTTATTGCAAAATTTTCTTTGGAAGCGTATCTTTTAAGATACCTGAATTTCAGAGATTAAAGTATGCTGCATTGTTACACAGCTTATGGCTTCTAACTATCCAAATTCTATAATTGTAATTGTTGTTTGATGTGATAATGCTGTAACTGATTCCTGAGTATTTCTGTGAAGCATAGATACTTGTATAATTTCTTGGTCAAACAAGAAAAAGATATTTGACACTTTCTTCTCCCCTCATGGCTGAATGAAAAGACAGGCCACAGCCTGGGAGAAAATATTTTCACATGATGTGTCTCATAAAGGCTTGTGTCCAGAATATGTTCTTTAGAAAAAAACTCTAAAAATTCAAACTCTTAATGAAACTTATCATAAATCATACAATTCATTTTTTTAATTGGCAAAAGATTTGGACACATCCCAAAGAAGATAAATGACCAACAAACCTTAGAAGATAAATGACCATGACCTTTGAAAACTTGTTTGACATCATTAACACTGGGCAAATGCAAGTTATAATCACAGAATAACCTTATTTATAATATCCATCAGCATGTAAATAAACACACGAATTGTCGTGCTTCTGTAAAAGAATGCTACATGGCAGTAAAAATAATTTAACTATTGACTCATGCTACAACATAATGGATCTCAAAATAACTATTTTGAGTGAAAAACATGAGACTAAAATAAAGCATATATGCTGCAAGATTTCTTTTATATAAAATTTGAAATCATGCAAAGACACCTACTTTGACAAAGCAGATCGGTAGCTGTCTGGGGATGGGGTATAGGGGAAGGAGGGAAGCATTGCAAAGAGGCATGAGGAAACTTGGGGTAATAATAGATATGCTCATCATCTTGATTGTGGTGACGGGTCAAGAAATATATACATATATCCAAGCTTTCAAATTATATGCTTTAAGTATGTACTTCAAATTTCATATTGTCATCAAATAAAAATAAAACAAGGTATGCCCTCTGCCCAGAAGAGAAGTAAAGGAAACCTCCTTACTTCTTCAAGAAAGTGAGAAGTGTGGCTTACTTTTCCAATGCCTGAAGACATCCCAGAACCAAGAACAAAGCACAATGAGAGTTCATTTTTCATCAAGACAGACCTCTTATTACAAACAAGTGCTATCAGCATTACACTGATGTTTCGGCCAAACCTCTCATGGTTGAACGTTGCAAGATATTTTGCAAATGCTGAAAGGACTTTAATTGGGAACTTAAAAACAAAACAAAACAAAACAAAACTTACAGAACAAAAACAATGCAACTGAGTCTGAGTAAAGTGTCTATATAGCAGCCAATTCTTAGTATAAAGAAACACCAATCTTTAAAACACTACAGTTTAAAAACTATAATAGAAAATAAGCTGTAACCAATTCTTGTGTCACTTCATTTGGATTCTGTAACAGTAACTCAGTGTGCTCTAAAGTACAAACCTCACTGCTCTCCTCTCCACTAGCTTCCAGAGATAAAAGTTACACTAAACCTGCATTTGGTATCCAAAGAGAGGTCTAAAAGCTTTTCAATGCAATGTCCCACAATTTCATGGTGTCTTTAAATTTAACTGATGCCAGTGAAAGCCATCACCTGACTGTAAAGGCCAGCTTCTCCTCACAGGTTGCTTTTTTTCTCATGAAGCAGCTTTCTCAAGATGTATACTCCAGGAATTTTTTTTTTTAACTTCACTTTCATTTACTTTTTTCAAGAAAAAAAAACAGCCCTTTTCTACTCATGATAAATAGCAAAGTCTTTTCAGCTGGAGAGAATAAGATAGCTTCCACAGAATTCATTATTTTCTTAAAGGAATACTACTGATGCCAGGGGAAATAACACTCGAACTACAAGTCGTTAAACAATTTGACTAGCTAAATATAATGTCACTCTAGGATAACCTGATATATATGTGTTAAACAAAGGGAAACAAACTCTAATTGCTTACAATTTATGTGGAATAACTTTTATTATTTCTCAAAGCAATTGGCATGGCAGAGTCTAGAACTGGTGAAAAGATTGATTAATATTCATTTTGTGATCCTTTGAGAGACAGTAGTTATTGTGTGGCAAAAAGAACATCGCTTATTCTTACACTTAATCAGTGCTATCTTGGAATTTCCTCAGGAGTTGTCAAGAAGCATAAAATTATATGGAAGAGGAGAAAGAAAACAAACAAAAACCCTTCTAATCTTCCTACTACAGACTGAATCTTTAAAAAATTTCCTTTCTGTCTTGTACATACATTATTTTTTTAATACTAGGTTTTGAAATGTTAAAAATATGCTAAATGAAAAATATAAAATATGTATAAGTACAGTTTTTAATGCTTTTAAACAAAATTGTTCACAATATAAAAGATAGGTCAGGAATTAAATCAGATTTTGCACATATCCCTTGACACCCACCAGGTAATTTATCCGTTGTACTCCAAAGTAATTGTTTAATATTCGGCATCCACAATGCAAATTCTATTACAACACATTTATGATTTAATCGGGCCTCTTCTTTGTTTATCTGCCCTTCGTTAATGTGTCCTTGACCTTTATACCTACATCTCTGTATCCAACCTCTTCTCTGAACTAAGGATTTATAAACTACCTTCTTTCTAAAACCCTCCACCTGGATGATTAATAGGTGTATTAGTTTCTCATTGCTGTTGTAACCAATTACCACAAATTTACTGGCTTCAAACCACACAAGTTTATTATAATGCATTTCTGGAGATTAGAACTGTATCAGAACTGTATTTAGTCCCTGAGGCTAAAATCAAGGTGTCAGAAGGATGGAGTTCCTTTCTGGAGGTGCCATGAAAGAATCCACTTGCTTGTCTTTTCCAGCTTTTAGGAGCCACCTGCATTCCTTGACTTATGGACCCCTTCCTCCATTTTCAAAATCAGTGTCAACGGGCTGAGGCCTTCTCATTCTGCTGTCTTCCTAGTGCTTTCTCTTCTGCCTCCTTCTCTTATTTTTAAAGCAACTTGTAATTACACTGGCCCATCCAGTGAATATAGGCTCATCTCCCTATTTTCAAGGCCAGCTGATTAGCAACTTTAATGTCATTTACAAACTTAATTTCCCTCTACTATATCAAGTAAAATACATATAGGTGTCAGGGATTAGGATGTGGAAATCTTTGGAGGAGTCATTATTCTGCTACCATAAGCAATTAAGATACACACAATTCTCCCCATCCCTCTTAATAGATCAGTTCCTCCCCCATCATTCTTCATCTGAGTAATTGCTACTTGAAAGCCAATAGCTAAGAATAATTCCTTGGCTTTTCTCAGTCCCTCTCCTCCACATGCAATGCAGCTGCAAGCCCTGGATGCTCTAACATCAAAATAAATCAAAACATCTCTATTTCCACTGTGACCATGTCTGGATTAACTTCACCAGGATCACTGTAGTCTCCTCCCAGTCTCCCAATTTTCCACGTAGCATCCAGCATAATGTTTAGCCATAATTCTATTTCCAATACTCATCTGCTGAAAATATTTTACAACCTTCCACTGCACTCAGATAAAACATACAAACTTCCTATTTTGTACCTCCGCCCCAGGATTTGGCCTATGCTTATCTCTTTCTCTCTTGCTGTTTTCCAAACACAAATTTGGCTTCTTTCCATTCCTCCTTCATCTTAAATTCTGCAATGTAATTCAGATGCTAACTACCTGGGGTTAGTGTGGACCTCTCAGGTGGAGATTTCAAACTCCACAAGATTCCCTTCATTTCGGACACCAACTGCAAGCTCTAGGGTTCACCAGCCACCTGCACAACACAACTGAGTGATTGGCTACAAATCCAGTGGTTCCCATGGTCCCCCCAGGTTTGATAATTTGCTAGAATGATTCCACAAACTCAGGAAAGCACTGTAATTATAAATGCAATTTCATTATAAAGGATGCAAATCAAGATGAGCCAAATGATGAGACACATAGAGTGAGGAAGGGAGAGGGTCAAACATGGAGCTTCCCTGCCCTAAGGATCATCATTCTTCTGGCTCATCTCTGTGTGCATCACCAACCAGGAAGCCTCACTCTAGCATTGTTGTTTTCATTGAGTGTTTATTGGAGTTTTGTTACATAGGCCTGATTGATTGACTCACTGGCTAGTGATTAAGTTCAACTTCCAGTTCTCCTCTTTTTCCAGTAAGTCTCATATCATCTGGGTCAAAGCCCCAATCCTCTAATCACATGGCTTGTTTCTCTGGAGTGGTTAGACTCCACCTGAGTTATCTCATTATCATAAGAGATAATTCACCATGAATTCACCATGAATAACAGGGATTCACCATGAATAACACACTGCTAATGTGAGAAATTTCAAGGATGTAGAAATTTCCTTGTGGGAATGAATGACAAAGATGAGCCAAAATTTTTATTACACGAGAAGGTCCCTTTATCTGTGATGCTATGATCTTTTTTCTCCACTATCTGAAATATTTGTTCCCCTAGTGTCTGTCTCCTTTGAACATAGTCTGTGCAGAGACTCCTTTCTGGAATAGTCAGTGAAAACTTGCCTTCAGCACAGACTTTCATTTCTCTGTTTCCTTTAAAGCTCGTATTTACAAATATGTTGGTATTCTTTCATGACTTTTTATCTTTTCAGACTTTTTTTTCTGCTTGGAATAGCTCTTTCCATTTATTTGTCTGGAAACACCCCATCTACTTTTTCATTAAACACAAAGTTTACTCTCACTGTTGCACCCTCTTAAGATTTGATTTTGTTCTTTTTACCTTTGGAGTATTCTGTTTAGAATAAACTCTAGCACTTCTCTTGCCATATTGTGTTTATGTACAGATTACAAAGACCTATGTCTGTGAGAAACTATAGCCAGTGGGCCAAATTTAGGTAATAACCTGTTTTCATAAATAAAGTTTTGTTGGAAGATAAATTCTACTCGTTTATATATTTTACACTAGAGTCAAAGATGAACAGTTAAAATAGAGATCTTATGGCCTACAAGGCCTAAAATACTTACTGTCTTCCCCTCTACAAAAAAAAAAAAAAAAAAAAAAAAAAAAATCCAGGTCTTGATCCATTGTTTTTGTCTGCATGGTACTTCTTTCTCTATTTTTTTTTTCTTGAGATAATTCTCACCTTCTTTTATAACACCCCTTTCTAATTTCCAAAAGACTAATTTAGCCTGTGTTCCAACAATGGAAAACAGTCTCATGATATTTTTTCTGTCCCATAGCACAGTGACTGGTCCAAACAGTAGAAACATCACCTAAGCTAGTTCACCCAGATTCTTGACATGAGCTAGTTAGCTTTGGAAAAGATGGTAAATAAACCCTTTCCTTTCTGATTTTGTGTGTGTAACCCTTTCCTCTCTGGTTTTGTGTATACGCACACACACACACACACACACACATGCACACACACATATAAAGACACACACACACACATGCACACACACATGCACACACACATATAAAGACACACACACACATACACACGCACGCACATACACACACACACATATATATATATATATATACACATATATATAATGTACAATGTACATAAAGGTTTAAGTTTAAAAATACCACCTATTGATATTGTCAATTTAAAAGTTATAAAATTTTCATTTCAATTAAAAAACTTTTTTAATGTTTATTTTTTGAGAGAGAGAGAAAAGAGAGAGAGCGTGCAAGTGGGGGCAGGGCAGAGAGAGAGGTAGACACAGAATCTGAAGCAGGCTCCAGGCTCTGAAGCTCTCAGCACACAGCCCGATGCGGGACTCGAACCCACGAACTGTGAGATCATGACCTGAGAGCCGAAGTCAGACTCTTAACTGACTGAGCCATCCAGATGCCCCTCATTTCAATTTTCAAAGAGAAAGACCATGCTTTACATACAAAGATTCCTAAGACCTGAGAGAAAATCTAAAAAGAGTAAACCGACTAGTTGCTCCTTTTCTCTTTTTTCTATCTACTTTATTCCTCTCTTTCCAACTTTTATATAGCATGTTTCAAAAAGAGACTTCAGTGGACATGATTATAACACATATCAAAAAACTGTTAAAATAGAAAAAATTAAATTAGGTGTAAAGAAGAAAGGAGCAAAACCGACAAGCATCTAGTAAAACTATGGTGTGACTATGTAAACAATTCTCTGCGCATGCCTTGGAAGACACAGTTAAAACAAAATACACAGATACCATGGACTGCTACATAGTTTTCATTATTTATTAAAGAATGCCTAATAGGTTGAATTTTACTTACATTTCTTCTGGGGAAATCCAGTAATCTCCTAGGGAATTGTTTTCAAAGCACCCTGTGTCTGTTTTCGGGCAGATAGTCTGTGTAACTTAAACACCCAGGTGTCCTCAGCTTTTTCTGTTATTGCTGGGGTGACACACCCCTGGCATATTTGGTTTTTTTTTAATTTTTTTTTCAACGTTTATTTATTTTTGGGACAGAGAGAGACAGAGCATGAACGGGGGAGGGGCAGACAGAGAGGGAGACACAGAATCGGAAACAGGCTCCAGGCTCTGAGCCATCAGCCCAGAGCCCGACGCGGGGCTCGAACTCCCGGACCGCGAGATCGTGACCTGGCTGAAGTCGGACGCTTAACCGACTGCGCCACCCAGGCGCCCCTACCCCTGGCATATTTGATGGAAGGAGATTTCCACTGCGTGAGTCACCTAAGGTAGCAGGTGGAGGCATTGATTCCCACAAGGCTATACCTGCACTCAGGTGCAAGACCTGCTCAAGCACTCAAACCATCTTTCTAGAATCCTGAGTATAGAACATTGAGCCACATAACTATATATGTGTTGAATATCCTGAAATTATCTTTAAATATTTGTCTTAATCAAGAAAGTTCTTATTGAACTGTAGTCTGAGTTTCACACTTAAAGAAATATGAAAGAATACAGTTTCTAATCTGAAAAGTGAGAAAGAAGTATAGTTGAGCTGGAGAAAATAAGATTCAGTACAGTATGTTATGAAGTGTAGAAGAAGACTAACATTACTAAAGATTTTATGATGGGCATAGAACTTGAAGTATGACCTAAAGAAAAAGTAGTGATTTCATTTCTGTATAAAACAGGTAAGGAGATATAAAAAGATTAGCATGAATATAGAACACTAATGGGGTTTAAAAGCCAACCTGATGACTTGTAAATACAATTAATAAATCAATAGATAAAATAACTCTTGCTAATAATAGCAATCTAAAAACAAAAATGATTAGGATCACTTGGTCATTAAAATCTTATTTTAGGTTTCACTAAAATAGTCCCTGAGTCAGGGTTCAGATGTTTATTTGGAAATAAATGCTGGTAGGGCAGTGGGGAAAAGAAGGCAGTTTATCAAGCCAGTATCTACTGGGGTAACCTGAAGCCTAATCTTCCAGGAAATGTCTGGGAGTCAGTATGGGATGCAATACTTAGAATTATCCCAACTGAGAGGTGAGAACACTGAAATTTGTATACATCTGCTCCAGTATGTCACTGGCTCTGGCTTCTCACCAGGGACATAATTCCCAGCACCTCTGAACTGCTGTGAGAGTGGACAAAAGATGCAGGTGTATTGAAATGGAAGCATGAAGGATGGGAATGTAATGGACAGTGCCTCCTACAATGCTAAGTGTACCATGCCTTATTTTATACTCACAAGGTAACATTCAAATTCCCATTCTGCATACAGGAAAACCAGAGCCATTAGTGAGTTTAAACAATCTTCTGGTTGCCACGGTAAGTGGCAAAGCTAATTATTTGGAATTCAAGTCTCTCTGATTCCAAACACTTTTCACCAAGCAATATATTATATTGTCCCGGGAACAATAGATCTTCATGTCTGTTTCAATCTCCTGTAGTTCCCACTTTTGTATTCGTTAGATGAATTTAATTTAATAGAAAAATAATTGTTTAGATGTGCATGGCAATAACTCCAGTTTAAATTATGGCTTTGTTAAACTTTAAATATCTTCATTGGATAATCTCATTTACTTCTTTTGTTTAACTTTATTTAAATTCAAGTTAGTTAACATACAGTGTAGTAATGGTTTCAGGAGTAGAATTTAGTGATTCATCACTTCCATATAACACTCAGTGCTCATCCCAACAAGTGCCCTCTTTAATGCCCATCACCCATTTATCCCATTTCCCCCCACACACCATTTTCCAGCAACACTAAGTTTGTTCTCTGTCTTTAAGAGTCTCTTATGGTTCACCTCCCTATTTTTATTTTATTTTTCCTTTCCTTCCCCTATGTTCATATGTTGTGTTTCTTAAATTCCACATATGAGTGAAATCATGTATCATTTGTCTTTTTCTGACTGACTTACTTCATTTAGCATAATGCATTCTAGTTCCACCCACATTATTGAAAATGGCAAGATTTCATTCTTTTTGATGGCTGAGTAATATTCCATGATATATATATACCACATCTTCTTTACCATTCATCAGTCAGTGGACATTTGGGCTCTTTCCATAATGTGGCTATTATTGATAGTGCTGCTATAAACATTGGGATGCATGTGCCCCTTAGAATCAGCATTTAATAACCTTTGGATAAAACCTAGTAATTCCTGTGTCATAGGGTAGTTCCAGTTTTAATTTTATGAGGAATTTCCATACTATTCAGCAGAGTGGCTGCACCAGTGTGGATTTCCACCAACAGTGCAAAACTGTTCCCTTTCTCTGCATCTTCATCAATATTTGTTCTTTTCTGAGTTGTTAATTTTAGCCATTCTGACACATGTGAGGTGGTATCTCATTGTGGTTTTGATTTGTATTTCTCTGATGATGAGTGATGTTATGCATCTTTTCATGTGTCTCTGTTAGCCATCTAGATGTCTTCTTTGGGGAAATGTCTATTCATGTCTTTTGCCCATTTTGTCACTGGATTATTTGGGTTGGGGTGTTGACTTTGATAAGTTATTTATAGATTTTGGATACTAACCCTTTATTTGATGTCATTTGCAAGTATCTTCTCCCATTCCATCAGTTGCCTTTTAGTTTTTCTGATTGTTTCCTTCTCCATGCAGAAGCTTTTTATCTTGATGAGGTTCCAGTAGTTCGATTTTGCTCCTTGCCTCTGGAGACGTGTCAAATAAGAAGTTGCTGCTTCTTTAACTGATGTCAGAGAGGTTATTGCTGCTTTCTTCTCTAGGGTTTTGGTGGTTTCCTGTCTCACATTTAGGTCTTTCATCCATTTTGAGTTTATTTTTGTATATTGTGTGAGAAAGTATCCATGTTTGTTCTTCTGCATGTTGCTGTCCAGTTTTCTTAACACCATTTGATTAAGAGCCTGTTTTTCTTTTTCCCATTGGTATTCTTTCCTGCTTTGTCAAAGATTAGTTTGCCATGCATTTGTGGGTCCGTATCTGGGTTCTCTAGTCTATTCTATTGATCTATGTGTCTATTTTTGTGCCAGTACCATTTACTTCTAAACCTCTACTACATAAATTCAATTTTTTATGCAGTTTATTTTGCAAAATTCTTCTTTCAATGTGATTGATACATATAAGAAATAATTTGAATATAGCTTGACTTTGTATTTACTTATTCGCAATTTCCTGTGACATAAATGTTCGATGAATATAGAGAACTGCATTCAGATGAACAAAGCCAACTAGGAATACACAAAACACACATAGGTGCACATGCACGCACACACACACATACACATACCCACACACACCTCAAATGCTTAATATTATCTCAGTTAACCACATATGAGCTATAACCATTCACATCTGGTATTACAAGCTCCCCTCCAATTACTGATAACGTTTCTGAACATTCTACAGTAATTCACACAGAACAGCTGGCAATTCTTCCAACGCCCACTGCCCCAAGAAAGATTTAGGTGTTTTTCAATATAAAGTGCCATATGTATTGTGGCATTTATGTGTAACTACTACTATTTTTATTAGTTTTCTATCTTTTTTATAAATGGGTCTCTGATGACATTTTTAAATGCTGTACCCTTAACCACTTTTTCCCTACCAAGCCTGTGATTGTTTTGTGCATGCTTTTGAAGTGCAGTTATTTTTAGGAATGCATATGTCCCACTAAAGCAGAACTAAACATATTTCTAAATACACTGTCTATATTCAGTACTTTTCATCTGACTCACTTCCTATAATTTACATATTAGTTAATGGCACCAAAAAGCTAAAAATCTTAGAGTTATAATTGAGATTTACATCATTGCATATCAGATCCAGTAGAGAAATTATTCTAAAATTTGGCCCCACACCTTGATCATTATTAGTTCCTTTCCATCAGTGCAGTATTTATGTATTTCTAATGAAAAGACCTCCTTATTGATATGACTGAACTACCATTTGACTTCAGTATCCAGTCTAATGTTCTAGTAGTTTTCCCAAATGCTTTGGATCATACAACTATATAATTACTATTTTTATATATGAACTACATACCCCATATACATATGCATATACATATATATGCGTATACAGTAAAACCTTGATTTGCAAGCAAAATTCATTCTAGAAGCATGCTTGTAATCCAAAGCACTCATATATCAAAGCAAATTTCAAGAACTATTGTTTCAGTTGTGATCATGTGACCTTCAGCATCAGGTACTACTCCTATTGCAGGATGTCACTCATTTATCAGGTTAAAATTCATTAGAAATGTTTGCTTATCAGGAGTGCCTGGGTGGCTCAATTGGTTAAGCATCTGACCTCAGCTCAGGTCATGATATCATAGTTCATGAGTTCAAGACCCACATCGGGCTCTGGGCTGACAGCTCAGAGCCTAGAGCCTGCTTCAGATTCTGTGTCTCCCTCTCTCTCTGTCTCTCCTTCTCTCTCTGCCTCTCCCTCTCTCTCTGCCTCTCCCCAGTCATGCTCTGTCTCTGTCTTTCAAAAAATGAATAAACATTAAAAAAAAAGGCTTGCTTGCCTTGTGGAACACACACAGAACGAGTTACTCACAATCCAAGGTTTTACTATATAAATGATTTATATTTGTGTACCATTATGGAACTATTACCATGTTGCAAAGCTAAGTATAAATTAATTGAAAAAGTAGATGAAATAAGCAGTATACTTAAATAACATTTATTTCATTTTACATAGTGTCAAAATCACAGTAATCAATATGTTGTTTATTTTTTTGATATTTTTAAAGCTTATTTATTTGTTTTGAGAGAGAGAGAGAGAGAGAGAGAGAGAGAGAGCAAGTGGGGGAGAGGCAGAGAGAGAGGGAGAGAGAGAGAATCTCAAGCAGGCTTCACACTGTTAGTGCAAAGCCCCATGTGGGGCTTGAACTCACAAGCCATGGGATCATGACCTGAGCCAAAGTCAGACACTTAACCACTCAGGCTCCTCTATGTGGTTTAATCTTATCTTAAAACTCTGATACAATCATTCTAATAATTGAATCTAAATTTATTTTATATCGTACCTGGTTTTAATAACTGTTGTACATGAGAAAGATATCAAAATATATTGATCCAAATAGAATAAGTGCCTCATTGGCTTTGTTGTAATAATTCATTATAAATTCTACTCACCAACTATGGAAAATTTTATTTGGACACTTTTGAAGTTAAGCCTGTACTACCATGTCCCATGATGTCAGTCCTTAAGAACTAATTATAATGTGTTGCATTTTCATAATTTTAGCAGATGAGTTTAAGCCTCACTGAAATATTTTACACAAAACAATTAAAAGATTTTAGAACATTTCTTTACCAATTATTTCTGCAGTTTCCCATTACGAAATTTTTTTGTGGATGACACATTCATGTTATTTTGGGGATCAAAATAGTGTGTGGTTGATCGAGAAATACAATAGAGGAAAATAATACAAGATTCTTTAGGTAAAAAATACAGAAACTTAGCAATACGATGATGGCCATCAGATCAGACTACTGATGGTCTGAGGGACAATTGTTGGTGGCCCCACAGGGGATCCCAATGACACATCGGCTCCTGACAGAGAAGAGATAAGTTTTTTTTTGTTTTTTTTTTAAGTTTAACTGCAATGATATTTTTGCCTCCCTCCATCTCCCTTCCTAACTGTTCTAGAGATTCTGGCCTCATCTTTTGCATACTTGTAAGAGCAAATAACTGGAAACATTAGACATCCCTACATGTTTCTTTCATGTTTACTTACAACAGGGTGAATTAAGGGTGATATCCTGGCAGTCCTTGAGCAGGCTGAAACGTCACACCTTGCTGAGGTCTCTTTAAGCTTATGGAAAGTCTACCAATCATCGGTTCCCCAAATGCTCTACAAAATTCTCCTAAAAGACAGTTACTCTTCCATTCAAGGTAAAACGTATGCATTTATTCTTTCAAAATTATGTTTGTGGCATATTTTTTACTTTTCCTTTATCCCAGAAAAGCCAAGTGCTTTGGAACAGATTTTTTTCTTGTAAACTATGACACTTGTAGTTAGGCTTGTCCAATCTTCTGAATTCCCTGTGATGATGTCCTTCAGCACTTTGTGCACTTTGCTGCATTAACTAGGTTATGAATAATTCATTGAAAAATTTTCACATAGTGGTTTAGTGCTCATTCGGTGAAGAGATTCCATAACCTTCTTGTTTCAAGTTAAAGGAACCACTTCATCAATGGTTATCCATATATAGATTTACCCAAGCATTGATTTTGTTAAAGAAGTTTTTACCTGTATTCTTCTCCAGTACTTCTTTCCTTTGGATAGGTCATTAAAAAGCAATCTTAGAATATTTTATTATAGTAAGTGAATCCAGAAAATACCATAAACTGAGATATTCTATCAATATCTGAACATTCTGCAACCAGATAGCAAATCTTTCATACTGTACTTTACCGTAACACTTCACTCTTCCTATTCTCTGCAATGTTTTCTATGCATCCTCCAGCAGCATTTGGTGACAAAGAAATGCACATTAAGTAGTCATTATACTGTTTTTTATAGTCAGTCAATTTAATATATTGAGAAAAGCAAGTATTTGCAGAAGAGTAGATGTTTATCTTTCATCCCTACTAAGTAAGAAAGATTAACAAAAGATATTCACAATCTTGATCATTAAATTTAGTGAAATTTTCTAAGGTATTTAATTCAGTGTGGCAGAGACTGAAATTGAAAGAGAAACTGTGCCTGTTTCTGTGTTTTCATAATTTGGATTCTTGCTTTTAAATTCTTAACAGTCTTATTCTTTTGACCCTGTGATTAGCTACAATTCCGAATTACTGACTCATTATTATACTACCCTCTTTCACTGGGGCCACTTCTTCTTAGAGTCATTTGCCCGGTAGAATGCATTCACAATTCAGCTTACGCAGAGAGGGGAGGAGCCTCTAGCCAACAAACTTTAAGAAGACCCCCCTGTTTCAGCTTCCTGGTATTATTAACTTTGAGAACCAGTGTCTTACTTCAAGTAGAATGCAGCAAAGGTGATGTAATGTATGTGCTAACATGTACGTGATTACATAAAGTAGCACTGTCTTGCTAGAGTTTCTCTCTCTCTCTCTTTCTCTCCAGCTGTGAGGAAGCAAGCTGCCATTAATCTTAACAACCACAAGGAACTGAATGCTACCGACATTGTGTGAGCCAGGGAAGAATATTCTGCCCCAGTCCAAGTTACATGCAGACTCCATCCCTGACCAGCATCTTGATTGCAGCTTTGTGAGACACTATGCAGGGAATCCGCTTCAACTATGCCCAGACTTCTGGCCCACAGAAACTCAGATACTGGATTTGTGCTTTAAACCAGTAAAGTTGTGGTAAAATGCCAAAATACAAAACTAATGCAGCACATCTGCATTTCCCCATCTGTGTTTTTTTCTTTCCCGTGATATCAGCTTCTGGAGCAGCTGGGCCCATGTACATACACAAGTCACACAAGCCATGTTAACACTTATTTCACACCAAATTGCACCCATTTATTTGATCTTTCTCTTTACTCCCTGAGGACTCCTATCCAGTACCTCACTCAAAATTGTCTGAAAGGACTTATTTTAATTACTATTTTGTTTGAATATGGAAAGTGGTCTGGTGTATAGTCTACTCTTTTTGCTCCTTTGTGATGATGATGTTAACTGGCTTTCATCCAGATGTATACAAAATACAATATCCTTTTCAGATTACAATATTGCAGATGATTGTGGAAGCCCCTGGGGGACTAAAAAAATGTCCAACAGGATTCCTCACTTTTTTCTCGCCACTTCTCTGATTAAACTCTAAGTACAAAACCTAACCACAGTCACAGGTTGGCTGTCCCTACCTTCTGTCCTGATGTTAATGTAACCTAAATTTCTTCATATCTCCCAAGAATTTGAACTAATGTATAAAATGCCCAAGGAAACTGCATCTCTATCTGCCCAGTGAAAGAGAGATTGGATAAAAGTCAGTGTGGGAAGTGGCAGTGGTTTCAACTTATTGGAGATTAATCTGCCAAAGTTTATAAAATCTTATGTTGCTAATCCTTGCATTGTCTTGGAAAGACCCATGCAAGCAAGCTGCTTTGATTTAACATTCATTATAGATTTATAGTGCATCTCCCTTTTCATACCTCTCCACTATTAAAATCATGATTCTATACCACTACCAGAATTATTTATTCTAAAAAAAATAGAGCAAAATTAAATTTTCTTCAATGAATCCTGCTACAAACTTTTCAATACTCAAAGTCTAACTTACATAAGAAAACATACAAAACCTTTTAAAATCTGATCTCAATTTTTATTTCCAATCTGATCTTCACAAGTCTCCTCCATCCCCTTATGAGTTGCTTCGTAAGTGACCCCAGTCACTTAAAACCTCTTCTTGTCTTATATTCGTTTCACTCTGCTTTTGTTTAGATTATTCTTTCTGTATAAAATGGGCTCTTTACTTTCTCCCCCATCCAACATGAAGCCCCATCTACAGTGTCAACTCACTTCTAAATCCTATTTTGATTCTTTTGACCTTGGCACCTATTGCTTTATATGACATTTGCTCATTTACTAGTGTGTATTCCTCTTGAAAGTGTGGGCTCTTTGGATGAAAGAATCATATCTCACTCTTTTGTGATGTGCCTCAATACCTAGGCAAATGTTTTTCCCTAATGCAATGCTAGGTAGGCATTTTTTCTTTTCTTTTTCTCTCATTAGGTACATATTTCTCTCAGTAGGTACACATTTATCCTTTTCCCCAGTCTATAGAGGAGAGTCAGGCAAGTTTCAGAAAAGAAAATAAATACGTGTGTGTGTGTGTGTGTGTGTGTTAAATCATATTTAGCATTCTTAGAAATATTTAAGACATTTGATTTTTGAAGATATTAGGAAATGTACTTTCACTATTTACCTTTTACTATTAACTTTCTTCCAGTAATAACAAACACTAAGTTATACACATAATATTGTGGTTTGTAGGTTAACTTTATCACTGTGAAGACCCTTGTATGTGAATGTGTGCATATGCATGTGTATAAGTAATTTCCTAAACACACAATCACATCATTTCATATCTCTTACTTATTAGGCAGCCAAACAACAGAAATGCAGATTGGAGTAAAAGGTATATGAAATTTAGCCTCAAAATTGAAAATAAAACTACTGTAAAAATTTAGTCTGTAAATTAAATATTTCTTTTCACATCATTATCATTAATTTTTTTCAATATATGAAATTTATTGTCAAATTGGTTTCCATACAACACCCAGTGCTCATCCCAAAAGGTGCCCTCCTCAATACCCATCACCCGCCCTCCCCTCCCTCCCACCCCCCATCAACCCTCAGTTTGTTCTCAGTTTTTAACCATCTCCTATGCTTTGGCTCTCTCCCACTCTAACCTCTTTTTTTTTTTTTCCTCCCCCTCCCCCATGGGTTTCTGTTAAATTTCTCAGGATCCACATAAGAGTGAAACCATATGGTATCTGTCTTTCTCTGTATGGCTTATTTCACTTAGCATCACACTCTCCGGTTCCATCCACGTTGCTACTAAAGGCCATCCGGATGGCCAACAGGCACATGAAAAGATGTTCAACGTGGCTCCTTATCAGGGAAATACAAATCAAAACCACACTCAGATATCACCTCACACCAGTCAGAGTGGCCAAAATGAACAAATCAGGAGACTATAGATGCTGGAGAGGATGTGGAGAAACAGGAACCCTCTTGCACTGTTGGTGGGAATGCAAATTGGTGCAACCGCTCTGGAAAGCAGTGTGGAGGTTCCTCAGAAAATGTAAATAAACGGGGCACCTGGGTGGCTCAGTCGGTTGAGTGTCCGACTTCGCTCAGGTCACGATCTCATGGTCCGTGAGTTCGAGCCCCACATCAGGCTCTGTGCTGACAGCTCAGAGCCTGGAGCCTGCTTCAGATTCTGTGTCTCCCTCTCTCTCTGGCCCTCCCCCCGTTCATGCTCTGTCTCTCTCTGTCTCAAAAATAAATAAATGTTAAAAAAAATTTTTAAAAGAAAATGTAAATAAAATATTAATATCAAGCTTGGAAGCTAAGTGTTAACTCAATAAGCCAAAGGGAAAGCCCTAAAATCTTCCATTAAATGTACAACTTGGTTTTCTTTTCTTTTTTTCTTTTTTTTGAAATTTTTTTAGAGAGAGAGAGACAGAGAGTGAGTGGGGGAGGGGCAGAGAGAGAGGGAGACACAGAATCCGAAGCAGGCTCCAGGCTCTGAGCTGTCAATACAGAGCCCGATGTGGGGCTCGAACTCACAAACCATGAGATCATGACCTCAGCTGACGTCGGACCCTTAACTGATTGAGTTACCCATGTGCCCCTAAAAGTACAACTTGTGATTCTGGTATTGATGGTTCATGAGTCGTATTTTTGGAAATAAAATCAAACAACCACAAAAACCTTGGTCTGTTGATTTGTTGTTTTTAGCTTCTACATATAAGTGAAATCATACCACATTTATCTCTGTCTACCTTGTTTCCCTTAGCATAAGCTCCGTAAGATCCAGTCGTGTTGTCACAAATGTCAGGATGTCTTTTTTATGGCTGAATAATATTCCATTATATATATATTCATATATATATTCACATATATATATATACACACACATATATACACACACACATATATATATGTACATATATGTACATATATATATGTGTGTGTGTATATATCATATCTTTGTCCATTCATCCATCAATGGACCATTAAGTTGTTTCCATGGTTTGGCTATTATGGATAATGCTGCAGTGAATATGAGAATTGAGACATTTCTTCAAGATAATATTTTTTAACTTTATTTATTTTTGAGAGAGAGAGTGTGTATGAGCAGAGGAGGGGCAGATAGAGAGCGGGACAGAGGATCTGAAGTGGGCTCTGTGCTAACAGCAGAGATCCCAATGTGGGGCTTGAACACATGAACTGTGAGATCATGACCTGAGCCAAAGTCAGATGCTTAACTAACTGAGCCCCCAGGCATCCTGAGATAATGGTTTCATTGTCTTTGGATATATATCCAGAAGTTGCTATGAGAGTAGAGCTTTAGTGTTCTCAATAAAACAACAACAAAATAATTATGTGAGGTAAAGAATGTGCTAACTAACCATAAGAGGGAAAGAAAGAAAGAAAGAAAGAAAGAAAGAAAGAAAGAAAGAAAGAAAGAAAGAAAGAAAGGGAAAAAAGAGAGAAAGAAAGAAGCCTTGGTGTATAGTAAAAATATATTCATCAAGGAAGTTTGGTTATCCATAAAAGCTCTGAATATGGATGCATATTGACAGTGTCCATCTGAGTAATCTGTAAGATGTAGGCAATCTTGACCAAAGATCCAGTGTACTCCAATCTAATTGACTAGTTCATCCCCATTGTAGACATTAGACAATGTACCTATAATCTATAAAAGATTTAAATAATGATGATAGTACCCTAAAAACCATCATGTCCTTCAAAATGTAGCAGTACTCATAGCGTCTCAGAATGTAATTTTTATTTTCTAGTGTCCTTGCAAGTAGTAATGATCATATGACTAAGTTATGGTGAATTGAAGACAAATTAAATGTGTGTGCAACTTTCAGAAAAAAAATATTAAAGGGATGCATGCCCATTTCTTGTCTTTCTTCCTTTTTGTTGGTTGGAATGTAGATATGATAGCAGGTGCTAAAACAGCAATTCTAAACCAGGAGCATGCTGGGAAAGGGGGATACTCAACACAACAACCAGGTAAAAGAAAAGCCTGTGTCCTCACACAGTGGTGCACCATTCCATCCCTGGAGTCCCTGCTTCAACTCTCATGAGAGAGAAATACATATATATTTTTTAATTTTGTGTAAACCAAGGTTAGTTTTGATTTTCTGTCACTTTTGGTCATTTTTTGGCAAGAAAAATTATAATATAAATTTGGCTTCCAGGTAGATATGAATGAAGGGAGAAGGTATCTAACCTTGCAGATTCAAGTAATAGGGTCCACGTGAATATTATGTTTAGTAGTGTAAATTATTAACATATATTAAGAAAACACTAATAAAAAACCAAAGTATACTAGGCAACACTTGTAATATCACTTTCAATTAGCAGGATTATTAAATCCAAGTTAGTCTCATGAGATATGTTAAGTGTAATTACTAACCTATGGGGGGCACCTGGGTTAGTGCTTAACCTCAGTCAGTTAAGCGTCCAACTCAATTTTGGCTCAGGTCCTGATCTCATAGTAGTGAGACCCAGCCCTATGTTAGGTTCTGTGCTGACAGTGTAGAGCTTGCTTGGGATTCTCTCTCTCTGTCTCTGTCTCTCTCTCAGCCCCTCCCCCTTTTGATCTCTCTCTCAAAATAAATAAATAAACATTAAAGATGTTTAAAAAGACCTAACATATGGATTCATTCTATATGTTCTGAATTCACTGTCTTCAAGGTTGTGAGGCTGAGAACTAAGTGAGAATAGAAAACTAAATAAAAAATGTCATCTGGGTAAGTTCTTTAGGTGACAGAAAATTTTTTTCTGAATATTTTCCTAGTATCTTTCCAGAATGAAAAGCTATCACTGTCTATAAAGTTAAAAGATTGCCTAAAACATATGAAGAAAATCAAGCATATCAATAAGTTTTGAATCTTCGTATACCGATAACAGTTAAATAGGAAAGAAAATAACTGTACTTCTAGAAACTTAAGAGGGAAGATGTCAAGGCACCATGGTCATTGGTAGAATACCGATACAGATGCTGCTCTACCTGCCTCTTATGTGATATTATAGTGACTGGAATGCAGTCTTTTGATCCTGCAGGGTAATTGCAGCTGGAAAGAAGATAATGCAAATTTGATTAATCTTTTCATGATTTTCTGCCAATCTATAATTTCAAATAAATGTGTCAAATATTTATTTTTATTTTAAAGTTCAGAGAAATATATGCTAGAAATATTAAAAAATAGGGTGATTTGATATATATTCAATATTTTGGACAAACCTTGGTAAAAATGGTAAATGTTCTAAATTTTATTTAAAGCCCTTTATTCCATTTTATTAAAATCACCTAGTGAGCTGCATCTCTATGTGCACCAACATTGTGAAAAAGGTCACATTATAAAGTCAATGATAATATATTCCTAAGAATCTCTCTATTTCTAGTATTTTAATCAATGCCATAAATATCTTTTAAAAGTCATTAGTATACAGGGGTGCCTGGGTGGCTCAGTCGGTTAAGTGTTTGAAATCGGTTTACGTCATGGCTTCACAATTTGTGGGTTTGAACCCCTCATGGGGCTCTGTGCTGACAGCTCAGAGACTGGAGCCTGCTTCAGATTCTGTGTGTCCCTCTCTCTCTGGCCCTCCCCTGTTCATGCTCTGTCTCTCTCTCTCTCAAAAATAAATAAACATTAAAAAGAATTTTTTTAACCGTTAGTACACAGATGATACATTTTTAAAATTCCTGTAATTTGGGGTGCCTGAGTGGCTCAGTCGGTTGGGCATCTGACTTCAGCTCACGATCTCACCATTTCATGAGTTCAAGCCCCACGTCAGGCTCTGTGCTGACAGCTCAGAACCTGGAGCTTGCTTCAGATTCTGTGTCTCCCTCTGTCTCTGCTCCTCCCTGCTCTCCCTCTGTCTCTGTCTCTCTTTCTCTTTCTCTCTCTGAAATAAAAAAAAAAAAAACATTAAAAAAATATCCTGTAACTTAATGGGAAATGCAATCTTAATCTAAAAATATTTAGTTTACATAATATAGATTCATAATAGTCTAGTCTTTACTGTGGTACAACTTCCAAATTTCAGTGACTTACCATGGGAAATATATACCTAACTCACTGGAAATATGCTGTGCATGCAGAAAACAATTCAGGACAGTTGTCTATGTGTAGACTTAGTGGTCTACGTGCACTAAGTGTTCACCTGATAGTGAGAACACTATGTCTTCCACAATCACCAAAGCAGAGAATGTATGGTCTGAAAAGTGGGGCACCAGACATTAAATGTGTCTCCGTGCAAGGGCACACATTTTCTTACCCATTCCAGAGATAACCTCAGGAAGGTAGGACATGCGAATAGTTTGTGTGCCTGGAAGGAAGAGAACTATAAATATTGGCAAATTATACTAATGACCACCATGTAACATTTATAACATGGATACATATAAAATTTACTTTGTTTAGATGATTAGAAGAAAGGTATAACAGGGAATCACATTTTATGATATGGGTAGAGGCATGTGTATGATGTTATGGACCGTTCTGCTGATATTATTGGATTCAAAAATAGTTTTCCATAGAGAATGAATAGATCATCCCATTGGTCTCTGTTCCCTTTGACCCGAAAATATTAATTCCTTAAGTGTTCCTATTATATTAGAAATTTGTTATAGGTGAAAACAGTGTCAAAGAGCTAAGGTAGTTAGCAAACGATGTTATACACAAACACTGGAAGAGCAAATCTAAAGAATGAATTTCATAAAGGCCATGAGTGGGGTAGGAACAATCTAATAGCTTCTTATGAGCACTTCTTATGCGTCAGATTATTTTAATTACTTTGCATGTATTTTTAAATAAAGAATCACAATATTGTTGTGTATGTATTATCATATCTATTTTCCAGAGGAGGAAATTAGTAAAATAACCTGCCCCGGAACCTGCCCCGTCACCAGCCTGATGAGTGGTAGACCAGCAAAAGTTGCTGCAATGTTCCCATCTGCAACCTCCCTCACAACTTATAATCATCAGCCTCAAATCTAGTTAGTTCATATGCTGTCAATATTTTCATGCCTCTTCTTTATGATTTCATGAGCTAAGAATTTCCCTTATTCATAGAATATCATATTTTCACTTTATATTAAATGGAAAATTTTCAATATGTTGACATATTTGATTTCATAACTATGTATGGCAGATACTATTATCCTCGCATTATAGTGGAAACATTTGATGCTCAAAGAAGTTAAATAATTCACATAAGTTCCTACAATGAACAAATGGAAGATTGAATCCCAAGACTAAATCCAGTACTTGGGGTTCAAAATAAATGATCTTTTCATACAACCCAACAGCACCACCACAAGAAATAAGACCTAAATCTAAAATAAAATTGGTTTAGGAAAAGATAATGTACAAAATAGTATAGATTTAATAAGGCTTGTTGAGAAATTATTTTCAAATTAATAATTAATAGAACACTTTTACTTTCATATTTAGTTGAATTTTACCTTATAGCATATAGCATAAGTAGATCAGGAAGATAAATGGAATATGATGGCACAATGGTGCTATAAATTCATACAGATGCTGCGTATGAAAAACAAGCCGTAAGATAACCACAAGCATATACTCAGGTTTGCTAATGTTTGTGATGCATTTTCCCGGTTATGTTGCCGACCAATATTTCAATAGTCCTGAAATTAAATAATAAGGATATGTTTAGTGTGGAGAGAGACAGAAAGCTGCAACTGGGAAAAAATGATATTGAGTTATGTATGGAAATATATTTATGGAATATTTACAGAAATACATTTACGGAAATATATTTATCGGCTAAAATATTTTAGCACTATCCTTAGGTGGAAAATTATTTTGCTTCCTCTAGACATCCTCACAATATAGCTTAACCTTTTGAGGAACTGAGTTTTGGTCTCCTGTGGTTCTTCCAAATAGGTATGGATAGAAAATTAAACACAGATGCTAATTTCCATATATTTAAACAAAAGAATAGAACTTTGGAGGACATACTAGTTCATGTATTTTTATTTTAGAGATGTGATCATTAAAGCCCATAGAGATGTCATGACTTTCCCTAAATGACTTCATGATACAGCGAAGGTTTATCATATGAACTATAAATGGATATAAAATTGGCATATAGTATCATATTCATAATTATATAAAAGAGCCATCATTATATAGACTTATTTTAGTCAATAATCTAATATGAATGTATAAATGTGTGAATGTATCTGGCTAGACTTCAAACCCACAATTTGAAATTTTTTTAAAAATCAAATTGTTTTCCTTTATTATACAAAGTAATGTATATTTGGGAAACCAGTTAATTTTTTTTGTGCTATTATTATTTTTCTTTTAATTTTATTTTTTATTTTTTTAATTTACATCCAAATTAGTTAGCACATATGTAACAATGATTTCAAGAGTAGATTCCTTAGTGCCCCTTATCCATTTAGCCCATTCCCCCTCCCACAACCCCTCCAGTAACCCTCAGTTTGTTCTCCATATTTATGAGTCTCTTCTGTTTTGTCCCCCTCCCTGAAGGGAAACCAGTTAATTTCTGATTGTAAGTCTGCCAAACTCCTCAAGATAAATGAGATCCTAATATTAGTAATTCTTAATAGCCCCTCCAAGTACAGGTTTCTGTCAAGGCTTCCGGGACTTAGAAGTACCCATATGTTAATGAAGTAAAAAAGGCACCTCAAGGGGCACCTGGGGGACTCAGTAAGCCTCCAACTTCAGCTCAGGCCATGATCTCATGGTTTGTGAGTTCCATCCCCACTTTGGGCTCTGTGCTGAGAGCTCAGAGCCTGGATCCTGCTTTGGATTCTGTGTCTCCCTCTCTCTCTGTCCCTCCCTTGCTCATGCTCTGTCTCTGTCTCTCTCTCTCTCTCTCAAAAATGAATAAATGTTAAAAAATTGGGGCGCCTGGGTGGCTCAGTTGGTTGAGTGTCTGACTTCAGCTCAGGTCATGATCTCACGGTTCATGGGTTCTAGCCCCACATCAGGTTCTGTGCTGACAGCTCAGAGCCTGGAGCCTGTTTCAGATTCTGTTTCTCCCTCTTTCTCTGCCCCTTCCTTCCCTGCTCACACTCTGTCTCTGTGTCTCCAAAATAAATAAACATTTAAAACAATTAAAAATAAATAAAAAATAAACATAAAAACAATTTTTAAAGGCAGCTCAAAATCATTGGTAATTCATTGTTCGTTCACATATTTGGCTGCTGTGATGCCCCTTATTACTGTCTTCATGGCCTCTTACATACAATAGCTAACACTTCTATCTCCACTTTGGACATGAGGCTCTTTCAGGAAATTAAAGGACTGATGTTTATGATCTCCCTTCCTCGATGGTCCATGTAGGAGCCTTCCCATTAGGCATTAAACATGTTCTAAAATCGTCAGGATTTCTCTTTTCTCTAGGATCTGAAAATATTTCTCAAGTTTTGACAGAAATTCCCTCATTACTTCTAGCCACTTTAGTCCTCTGAGGAAGGAAAAAAAAAGCAGCCCTGACAGCTGTCAGCTTGTCCTTGGTCTGTCACTAACAGCTGTGCCATGATGCTCCCTTCATAACATTGATAATTCCACAAGCCATCATTATACAATGTCACTATGAATGTGTTGGAGCAGAGCAAAAACAAGATCACTCCTTAATCATGTCCAAACCCAGACAAAAACAAGAAAACTGTGTGAACCACAAAAAAGACCAAACATTTTCTTTCATTTGGCTATTATTAGTGAACGGTGCCTCTTTACCAATTACTTCAGCCCCACTTTGTTTCACCTGTCTCCTAGGAGACAGCTATCAAGAAACGCAATCATAGAATACCCCCAATTTCTGACACCATCCACTACAGAGGAAACCCATTGCTTCTTTGACCTTCCTCCAAAACACAGCACAAACCCAAACCTGATGCTCCTTTACTGAGATGACTCATGGCTCCCCATGGTGTGTGATTGCTCTTGTTGCAACTTTTTAAATTACAGGTGGGTGCCCGTGTCTTTACTATCTTTTTAAATTTAAGTACAGTTGACACACAGTGTTGCATTGGTTTCAGGTGTACAACATGGTGATTCCATAAGTTTATGTTATGCTGTGCTCACCACAGTGTAGCTACCATCTGTCGTCATGCAATGCTATTGCAATATCCCTGACAATATTCCCTATGCTGTGCCTTTTATCCTCATGATTTAATCATTTCATGGCTGGAAGCCTTTATCTCCCACTCCCCTTCACCCATTTTGCCCACCCCCCACCTTCTCTCCTCTGGCAACCCTGATGGTCTTAAGATACACATTAGTACCTTTGAACTTTCTTTCCTCTCACTTTCTTCTTCCTACCTCTTTTACAACAGACCATCATTATTAGAAACATCTAAACCCAAATATATGTACCAACATAACAAAGCATACAAAAAAAATGATTTCTCTATGTGGTCAAATTTATTGATAATGAAGTTTGTTTATAATATGCATTTATTCTTTATATATATATATTTGAAAGATCTGTGGAAAGACCTTTATTTTCATCCCAGATATTCACAAGTTGTTGTTTTTCTAACTCTTTGATAATCTGGTTTATAAGTCATGGTTTATTAATTTTAAAAACCTTTTTTAAAGAAAGGTATTTTATCTTTGTTATATTCTTTTTCATGAATGTTTTTATTCATTCACATCTGTTATCTTCATTATGACTTCGCTCTTTGGCTTTAATTTGCCTTCTTTATTTTTTCTCTCCTTTTTTGTTCTGATGGAATCTTAGATCACTAATTTTAAACGTTTTTGCCTCATGTGGAAGGCTAAATAATGGTTCCCCACAATGTCCAAATGCTACTTTATGAACCTATGAATGTTATTTTATATGAAAAAAAAGGACTCTATGTGCTAGAGTTAAGGATTTTAAGATGGGAGGAGTAGCCTAGATTATCCAGGTGGATCCAATGATATAATCACCAAGGTCTTTATAAGAGGGAGGAAGGGGCCTCACTACTACAGAGAGGGAAGGTAATGTGGTGAGTGAAGCGGGACCTTATGCTTTCTATCTTAGAGATGAAAGAAGAAGCCAGGAGCCAAGCAATGTAAGTAATACAGCCCCAGAAATTTAAAAAAAAAAAAAAAAGTAGACATAAGTTTTGCCTTAAAGCTTCCAGAGGAAGTACAGTCCTGCCTACATCATGATTTCTGCCCAGTGAAACTGATTTTGGATTTCTGACCTCCAGAAATGGAATAAGTGTGGGTTGTGTCAAGTTGCCAAGTTGTGCTAATTTGTTACAGCACCAGAAGAAACTAATGCACTCATCTTTCATAAGCCTGGAAAGGGCTCAATTTCCCACTAGATAGTGTTTTAGCTGGAGACACAAGTTTTTATCTTTATCTTCATTTAGTTCAAAGAATGTTTTAATTTACCTCGTGTGTTGTGTTGTGTTTTGTTTTGTTTTGTTTTACTTGATTCCTGTGTTCATGAAATTTGTGTGTTGTAGTTTCCAAACACTTAGGGATTTTCTAAACATCTTTTAGATACTGAATTCTAATTTAATATTTCTGTAGTCAGAGCATATTCTGTATGACTTCAGTTCTGTATTTCAGTATGGTTTGAGGTTTATTGAGATTTACAGTTCAGCATATAATTTCTTTTGGCAAAAATATGTTGTGTATTTAAGTGTGCTGTGTGGGTATAATGTTTAATAAATGCCAATTGAGTCAAGCTGGTTGACAGTGTTTTTCAAATATTCTATATTGTTACAGATGGCTTACTTGTTCTATCAATTAATGAAGGAGGAGTATTAAAACAACTATGGTTATATATTTATATCTCCCTTTATTTATTTTTGAAAATCTATTGCACAAATATTTAGGTTTTATATCTTTTGAAGCAGATGGCCACTTTTTAAAAATTCTGAAATGACCCTCTTTATCTCCAGTAATTCTCATGGTTTTTTTTAAATTTTTTATTTAAAGTCTAGTTATTAACATAGTGTAATATTAGTTACAAGTGTACAATACAGTGATTCAACACTTCCATACACCAGGGGAAGCTCATTACAACAGGTGCACTCCTTCATCCCCATCATCTATCTAAACCATCCCCCACTCACTTCCCCTCTGCTAACTACCAGTTTGTTTTCTATAGTTCAGAGTCTGTTCTTTGGTTTTCCTCTCTTTCTCTTTATTTTTTCCCTTTACTCATTATTTTGTTTCCTAAATTCCACATATGAGTGAAATCATATGGTATGTGTCTTTCTCTGACTAACTTATTTCACTTAGTATAATACTCTCTAGCTTCCTCTTGATGTGTACTTTGAGATATTAAGACATGGAAACGTTTTCTTACAAATTCATGTTTGCATGGTATTCCTTTTGTTTTCAATCTTGAGTGTCCTAGATGTGGTTTATACTCATTTTCATCTCTATTTCAGAGTAAAGGTTTTAAATATAGAATTAATTCATCAATGAATAAAAAAAAATGAGGGGCGCCTGGGTGTCTCAGTCAGTTGAGCGTCCAGCTTTGGCTCAGGTCATGATCTCAGGGTCTGTGAGTTCGAGCCCCGCGTAGGGCTCTGTGCTGACAGCTCAGAGCCTGGAGCCTGCTTCTGATTCTGTGTCTCTCTCTCTCTCTCTGTCCCTTCCCCGCTCATGCTCTGTCTGTCTCTGTCTCAGAAATAAACATTAAAAAAATTTTTTTTAAATGAGTGGTATCCCACATTATCTCTGCTGATCACTATTTTGCTACAGGATGGAATTTTAACCCTATCATCCACTAGACTATAACAGAGAGCATCAGATGCTTTACAGAGAATCTAAAAATAGTAAAATAATTGGTATACATCCTGGCATTACTTGCATAGAGATTTCATTAGGGATTTTAGAATATGAATAAGGTACCTTTTCCTAAACGAAACAAATGTAAGAGCATTATCACTGGAGTGCTATTGTGGCAGCATAAATATGACTCTATTACCCATTTGAAAATAGTTTAGAATTCATATGTATTTTTATATGAAACAAATGGGAAAATTCAAGTTAATTCCTAAGAACAATGCAATCTGTTTTTCAATAGTGCATAGCTTCATAAACAAATAGATAACTAATCATCATAACTGAGAAATACATAAATGATATCCTTATAATTCAGAAATCACATTGATTTATGTTTTTTTCCAGCACATGATAGTTTTTTATTACAAAGAATCAGCAGCTGAAAGGCAGCTTCCCTTACATAGCTGGAGGCAACAAGTCCAGCTGAAACAGCCTTGTTTGGTATGATCACATACCCACAGATCTCCTTGGGTCAGTTTAACTTTATATTCCACTTTGTAAGTGTTTATTTCACAGTGCTTCCTGAGTGCAAAAGACACAAACTACTCCGCCTGCTCCTTCTGGAGAGGTTTCTCTGCTCTTGTTTTTCTCGTCTGGCAACTGCATTCCTGCCTCAGATCTCTGCCTATCAAACTATAATCACATTCTATTTTTAAAGTGAAGAAGAGGATAGTCTTCATTTATCAGGAATTTTACCACATTATTACTTTGATTATGATTTTATTAGTGCTCTGGTTACTAAGTTTCCTAGGTTTAAATTCTCACCTAAGTTGATTATTTCCATAGAAACTTTTTTTCCCAAAGTACTTTTGTAATATTAGAGCAGAAACTATAATGCTCCTGTGATTAATAATGAGTCTGATTTTAAAAATTCAGACCACTTGGCCTTCTGACATAATCACAAATATGTCCTCAACTTTGAAAACATTTTAACTCCTTTTTAGGAGATTTACATTGATCTCTAAACTGATTTTTTTTTCATCAACAAAAAAAATGTAACTACAAATATATTGAATTTGCACAAACTCACCTAATGGCAATTAATGCATTGACCTGCAGCTTTTTAATAAGTTAATCACACCGCTAAGACAAAAAATTAATTTATAACCTATACAATTAAAAGCTCTGGAAAAATGTAAATTGCTTGTTCATTTTATGATACCAAGAAACTCTCAGATCATTCTAGAGAAATCTGAGCATACAGTTGAAAAATAATGCATAACATTGTTGCTAAGTCAATAGAACCTTTGAATTCCTTATAACTCTCGTGATCCTTCTAAAACAAAACCAAATGATGATGAAGTAAAAGTTAATATCGAATTCATAAGTAATGAAATAAAGGAGAAAGCATAATTGCTTTTCAGCAAAGCTTTAAAAATGAATAAAGCAAAACAATAGCATTGAAAATACTGCACCATAGAAAATGATTGACTATTTCAAGATTCATTTCAAGTTTATAATAGATTTTGTTTCTCTGCTTTTCAGTAATACATTTATTTCATGCCCAATTTAGAGCAAAGTCGACCACAGAATCCCTTATAAATGTTAAGATGAAGTTACTTTTTATCTTGTGAGCCACACCACTCAGGCTCTAGCTAAACCTAGAAGATCCTAACATAGTGTTGAGCTAATGGGATTTTTTCCAGTGTCCTACTGAAGAAAATATTATTGCTTTGTATTCATAACTATGTGTGTTAATAATCTCATTATTACAGACCTGTTTTAGTTGGCTCAGTTCCAAATATTTTAGTTGGGCACAATCTTTTTAGTGTTCAAGAGTAAATTCTCTAAAATGGAGAGAGTTCTGCTATACCTCGAGTAGGCTGGCAAAGGCAAACAAGCTATCTCTCTTGCTGGTGTGCTCCACAATATACCAACTTCTGAAATAATAAATTCCATCAATAAATTCAAAAAACTCCATCAATTATTCAATTAGCCAGTCAAATATGAAATATGGGTGTGATTTTTAAGATAATCATTAAGGAAAGCATTTTTCCTTGAACCTCACAATGACTATAATAAAGAGGGTAATTGTTTAATGTGAGGGTCTTGATTTAATCAACAATGGCACATATAAATCTGTTTAGTGGCTAAGAAGCACAAAATCTCTAGGAAGCCTCTTTGTCTTCTTCATTTAGGCTAAAAGGTCTATCTTTCTATAACCCTAGTTAGCCATTTTTTCCCTTTTGTTTCAACTACATTGGGATTGTCGGTTTACTTTTCATCAGATTAATTTAGCACGGCGTTTTAAGGGTATAGTTCTCAGGAATAGAAATAGATCTTAGAAATGGAAAAAAACAAACTATAAAATTAAACTATTGTGACCCTACCTTTTGTCTACAATGTGCATTTTTAATGAGCTTTAAATGAAAGTTGATTTATTTTAATGACATTGGTTATAACTTGTAAGGTTTGAAAATGATATTGGGCTTACTGTGTTTACACAAAATATTACCCATCTTTATATTCTGAAGTTATATAGCTGTGCATTATCTACAACCAATTTTAGGATGAAGTTGCTCTTGGAGAAAAGGAGTTCTCTGAGGTGAATGTAACATGTTCAGGGGTTGAGCAGGCATTAGAACCTACAATGGGGGGGAGGGGCACCTGGGTGGCCCGGTTAAGCGTCCAACTTCAGCTGGGTCATGAACTGTTCTGAGTTCAAGCCCGGCATCGGGCTCTGTGCTGACAGCTCAGGATGCTTTGGATTCTGTGTCTCCCTCTCTCTCTCTGCACCCTCCACCACTCGTGCACTCTCTGTCTCTCAAAAATAAACATTTAATAACCTACTCTGGGCCTCACTAGGCATCTCTCAGAGTTTATTCTTACACTGAAAGAGAAAACTTAGATCAGGGGAACTCTCTTTCCAATCTTTTTTTTTTTAATCCCCAAAAGAATGGTCAAAGCAACACCTTCATTTCCAATCATAAAAAGCAAATAGTAAAATAGAGCAATGATGATAATCAAGACACTGTTCATCCTTACTCCCCACCAATTCCCAGAGGTGAGTACTTTTGGCCATTTCTTAGTTCTATAATATTTAGTTATTTAAAATATTATGGTTTTAAATACACACATATAGAATTTGGCTGAATTTTACCCTTCTCTCCACCTTTCTTTAACATCCTCCTCAACTCAAATGATTATATTAACAGTTTTGGTTACACCCTCTTCAAATGGCATAATGAAAACCCTATTTTTATATGTGCCACAGACTGCATTTCTCTCATTGTGCAGTGATCCTCCCCCCCCTTCATTCCTTCATATTCACAGGACCTCCCAGCTGTAATTCTAATTTTATTTTGTTGAACTTCTAGCAGTTGTAAAATATTCCAAGATTGTTCTCAAAATTGATTGTAAAAATTGAAAATTAGTGAATGTCACCTAGTTACTGGGATATTTAAATATGCTTTACTGTTTTTCTGTTAGGATTGCTTTGGTCAGTGTTAGGATCTCTGTCATTCACAGGAGAATGTTCCCAGGATGAAATTTGAGTTATCTATCGATTGTCATTATTATAATCCCATTTTCTCTCAGATATCAATCTCTCTATATCCATTCTCCTTATTTCCTTGAGATGTTTCTCGTGGATCTTACTATGTGTCCCACTGTATTCTAGCCTACTCACAGAGGTCATCCCCCGTGCAGGATGCTTAGACCCCATGTCACCCTCTGTGATATATTCTGTAAAATCCTCTGTCTTGCTAACTCCTTCCTCATTTTATAGGAGTAGAGTTGTGGAATGTTGTAACTACCAAAAAAAAAAAATGCTTTATCTCTCATTATCTTGTATAAAGGCAGCTGCTCAAAGAAGAGACAAAAATAGTGATGTTTGTGAAACAAGGAAAAGTAGTCTAAAAGGCAATGTGAGAGGATGATTTAGTACAGTAAACAAAATGCCTTCACTAGGTGTAGGTGGGGCCTTTTAAGTGGGCTATAAGGATTAGTAAAACAAAAGTAATAACACTAATCTTACCAGCAGCTAGCATTAACGACTTACATATTTGTGGCAGTGAACTTGACTAAACAGTCTGTATTCATCATCTGTTTACTTAAGTTTTACCTAATGTATACATGAAGAGAAATTGGGTCAGTAGTGAAGAATCACATCTTAAAAAAAAAAAAAAAGCTATATGTAATTAGGTCTCCTTTTCTCAGTGTCATCAACTCTGATCTCCCTACTGATCAAAAAATAATCTTGAGGTGGCTCAGTGATTAAGCATCTGACTCTTGATCTTGGCTCAGGTGATGGTCTCATGGTGTATGAGATTGAGCCCTGCATTGGGCTCTGTGCTGGCAATGTAGAGCCTTCTTAGGGTTCTCTCTCTCCCTCCCTCTCCCCTCCCCTGTTCATGAATGCATGCTCGTGCACTCTTTCTCTCAAAATAAATAAACTTTAAAAAATAATTTCAAAAATGTATTACTTAGGAAAAACAACTCTAACCTTTCAGGGCATGTCATAATAGCTTATCTTGCATTCACATGACAGTCCAGTGCCTGGTGTGTTAATGGAAAGGCAAATGGGGGCAGTGATCTGAGGCCCACAGGTCCTTCCTGTTTATACTTCTGTCACTCCTTAAGTTATCATCTTCATCTGTACCCTACACACCAACAGAAAAGGAGTATAGAGAGACCTCTTTACTTCCTAAAATCTTTGACCTGGAAGAACTACGCTTATCTTTCACAAGTATCTCCCTGCTGAGATCTAGTCACATGGGCACAGTGCCCAGCAAGGGCAGGCATCCAGGAAACTAGAAGAGCTCTGTGTCAGGAAGAGACTGGCACTGGTCAGTTAGGAGTCTCTACCTCAGGAATCTCCTCTGAGGCATTGTATAAAAAGGACTGTTTAGAAGCTGAGGGCGTTGAAGACACACTCCTTGAATCTATATATACTCACACTCTTGTTTGTTTTCTATAGATTCTGGTTCTTAGGAAAAAAAAGGCTTAATTTAAATCCTAATAGGCAGCTTTATTTTTCATAACATCTGTTGCATGATTTCCAGTGTACATAAAATTTAAAAAATACCTTGGAGGAACATTTGTCTTGTATTATCAGGTATATTCTGTGCAATGAACTGGATAATTTTTTCAATACCATTCTTATTATAGAAGCAGATTTTTAATCACCAAGTTTTTCTCATAATACTTTACAGAAATTGATTAACACAATAAAGTACATTTCACTAAATGTATTTGTATGGAGCCAGCCAGATGCAATCCAAGTATGCAGTTCTCTTGTGGTATTCCTTAAAAGGTACATGGATTATTTTTAAAAACGAGGGGCAAATTTTTCAGACAATCCTTTTCAAAGAATAAGCTTCTGATAAGGGCAAGGTGAAGTAATGTTAAGAAGATATGCTCTAAAAAAGGTCTTGGTTATGGCTTTTCTGTTGGCTAATAACAAGAGAGCTACAAATTTTCGTCAGCCTTTGGCAATATTGATGTCCCACCAGAAAAGTCAGATGGACAAACAACTTTTGGACTAAAAAAATTATCTTCCCTGACTTTGCAGGGAGCCTGATAATATGCATTATTTTTCTCAGTTCATTGCACTGTTCTCAGAAAAACAACTATATAATTAAAGGCTTTGCAAGCCTCGGAATATTCTTAGTTCTAGAATTATGTTTTGATATTTTTCAATGAAAAAAGTAAATTCTCAATTTGTGTGGCACAAGATGGATATAATTTTAATATATGAGTCCTTTTCTCTTCCATCCGACTATGTCGATCATGAACTGTGTACTGATTTCAGGCTTTGCTGTGAAATAAAGCAATGCTCTATGCACAGTTCACCTGAATAGATCAGACCTGGGGGTTACCATGGACTGCCGGTGACCTCTGTGGCTAAGGAGGAGGGAGAGTGGTGGAGCTGAGCTTATCAGTCTCTTTTAGACATCCAAACTAAGAAATAGGGGCAAAATGTGCCAATTAACAGTGAGAATTGATGTATATAAATGATGTTCATGGAAAAGAGGCTAAAAAGTCACAGTAACTGCATGCACATAAAACTCATGGCTGAGGAGAAACTTTGAACACCCTAAAATTAGTCAATTTAGATAGCAAGGGGAAAGTGAAACAAATGTGCAGATAGGAAAGAAAGGAAAGAAAGAAATATAATGTGAAAGAATAAGGGTCCTAACCCTACAAGCCTGAATATAAGTGTCAGTGAATGCTGAGGCTCCAATAAGGGCTCCATTACACGCCTAGAATAAGCCGAGAATCCAAACATCTATCTTTCCAAGTGGACCAGAATCTCCATGACTGAGGTGCTGCTCATGTAGGTCACTGCTGGGGAGTCTTCTGAATGTTCTCTCATGCTCTAATCTACCCTGGTCCTGTCTTGACTATTGTTCTGGGAAATGGTTTGGCCAATTATGCAACCAGACTTTCTTCTATTCCTGGTCTGTGCTGATGATTCATGATGGGATCTTCTCTGATTGTATGTCCCCTCCCACAATTTTGTTCCCATACTGTCCAGTAATCCTTTTGTGTTGTCCAAACCCCTTCTCATATACACCTAAGTAATCTCCCTATACACTCTAGATCCTGTACACTCTGGTCCTTAGAAAATACATTCTCCTTCTTGAGTTCTTTCATCATTTTAATGTAACTGAGACTAGTTATGCTGCTTTTTGACTGTTGCCTTCCTTGAAATGTGAGAACAGGGTCCTGCTTGATGTGCTCCTTCTGGGCCTCTTCTCTCCTCTCCTAAAATAGCTTGGCCAAGGCCACTAAGCTACAGTAATCTCTTTGTTTTTCAGGTAAACTTACCTTCATCTTTGTTGATTGGGGAATGTAGCTTATGTCTTTCTCCCTTTTTGCAGACTAGCCATGAGACTCACTGACCGAAATCCATCTGGAATACCAAACCTCACTCAGCCTCTTAGGCACTTGACATACTTCGATCCCCTGAGTCTCCCTGAATGTCCATTCTCCATGGTCCTTTCAGTTTCTTTCAATAACATTGGGGTCCTAGGGTTTTGAAATGTTAAGTACAAACATGTAACATTTTAGTTCCTTTTTTGTTTACCCTCAGTTACCACTGCTGTAACTCTTGCTTAACTTGGAGAACTCCAATCTTTTTTTTTTTTTTTTTTAACGTTTATTTATTTTTGGGACAGAGAGAGACAGAGCATGAACGGGGGAGGGGCAGAGAGAGAGGGAGACACAGACTCGGAAACAGGCTCCAGGCTCCGAGCCATCAGCCCAGAGCCTGACGCGGGGCTTGAACTCACGGACCGCGAGATCGTGACCTGGCTGAAGTCGGACGCTTAACCGACTGCGCCACCCAGGTGCCCCGGAGAACTCCAATCTTATGACCCCTAAGTTTTCTGATTTTTCTCTTGCTTTTTTTGTTTGTTGCTATTGTCCAATCAACAGTTTAGTATGACCTCTTGGCTTTCCTGATTTGGTACTATGGTAGATCTCCTTAAGCACACTCTTCACAAGACCTAAACCTCCGTTCTGTGTTGTCCTTCCTTTGAAGTCACCTGGCAAAACTTTCGTCCTAGCAAACTCCAAATATCTGTTATGCATTCTCTCTTCCTACTTCGAGACTGCTATATACTCCTGGAGTAAATCATAAAACTTTAAAGATTTTTGCTGGTTGTGCCCTCAATCTTGTAGGACAATCACCTATTTCACTTACAGTCTTCACAATAGCTATTTAAACAGTTTTCCAATTTCTGTAAACCTCCCACTACAAATTCTCCTCTAGCAGCAGAAAAACTCCATCTCTTTGCAGAGAAAATACAGTGAACCCTTACACAATATAGGTTTGAATTACATGTGTCCACTTAAGCATGGATTTTTTTTCAATAAATATAGCACAGTACTCTAAGTGTATTTTATGATTTTCTTCATATTTTCTCTTAGCTTGAGTATAACAGTACAGTATGTAATACATATGACATACAAAATGTGTTAATTGACTTTACCTTCTTTGTAAGGCTTATTTCTGGTCAAGAGTAGGCCAGTTAATCATTTTTAGAGAGTCAAAGGTACATGCAGATTTTTTACTATCTTGGGGTCAATGCTCCTAATGCCCACAATGCTCAAGGGTCAGTTGTACTATCCAACCTCCTGCCATTAAACTGCCAAATACAGGGGCACCTGGGTGACTCAGTCAGTTGAGTGTCCAACTCTTGATTTTGGCTCAGGCTATAATATCATTGTTCATGGATTTGAGCCCTGCACTGGGCTCCATGCTGGGAGCCAGAGCGTGCTTGGGATTTTCTCTCTTCCTCTGTCTCTGCCCCTCCCCCCTCCTCAAAAAATAAAAAAAATAAACATTGAAAACAATTTAAACTGACAAATTCATTTGTTTTTTCATTCACTCTTTTCTGTTTCCTCCTGATTTTCTTTTAAATTGCTTATGACCTCTGTTCTGGAGGACTTGTTCCTTTGTACCACCATTCTTCTAATTCTTTAATAGAAGCTACACTTTTTAATATATCTTTGCATCTTATGTGTTAAACTAATACCTCTTACCTCTTCCTCCTTATAAACAAGACATGCATTTATAACCTTACCATCCTTATGTTGGCTCCCACAACAATAGCTCACATTTTTCTATCATAGCCAAACTTATTTAGAGATCTACTTTTCCTCCTTACCACTTGTTAACCTCTTAATTCACAGCAATCTCCTGTCCGCCTCCAGTATCCTAGTAGAATAGCTGTAACCATCATTAGCACTGAGATAATTACTGCTTCATAGTTTGAATTTTATCCAGTTAACACCCATACTACCAGAATAGTAAAAGAATAGTAATTCTATTTTGTAATGCGATTACTTGGAAAACATTAATTTCTTACCAGAGTTAAAGTATGTTCCTTTTATTTCATACTGGATTTAAAGATTCATGGACTCATTTTGTTTTGTCTTGTTTTGTTTTAAATAGCTACAAATACTTTAGTAACTCAGAGGAATTGAGAATGAGGCATCAACACTGTCATCAAAATTGAAGTTTCCGGATTTCTTAAATTTTATAATTTATAGATTTAACACAGATTGTGAGAGCTTATAATTTTCCCAGCTCCATATAGAACTATTTCTTTCTTTCTTCTTTCTTTCTTTCTTTCTTTCTTTCTTTCTTTCTTTCTTTCTTTCTTTCTTCACATTTTGAGAGAGAGAGCATGAGCAGAAGAGGGGCAGAGAGAAGAAGAAAGAATCCCAAGCAGACTCCTTGCTGTCAGTGAAGAGCCTGATGCAGGGACTCCAACTCCTGAGCCATGAGATCATGCCCTGAGCCAAAAACCAAGAGCCTGATGCTTAACCAACTGAGCCACCTAGGTGCCCCTCTATATAGAACATTTTAAACCAGAGTGCAGGTTCTTGTGATTTGGTCAAAACATTTTGATGAAAACCATATTTTTGTTTCTGGAAAAAAGGAAAGTATATAAACTGTATAATATGAAAAGTATTATAAAATGGTTTGGATACTTTTCTCTGTGTCAATCCACTTAATTTTCCTTTAAAAATGACACATTTTTTCTCCTGATTTTATGTACTTTTTCCTTTACTGAAACTTTGGCTACCTGAAATAATATGGCACACATATAAAATACTGTTATTAAAGTATTAATGCATCAAGTCAGTAAACAGGTTGTTTAATTGACTTTATAGATTGGAAAGCAACTGTATGTAACAGAAAGAGTGACAGTCTCTTGATACATAGGCAATGAACTGAGTTGGAATAAACTGAACAGTATAAATTCTGTTATCTCCTAACTTAGCAATAATTGTAATGGGGGAAACATTTGCATCACATAAAAACTTTCAATTTTTTAAATGTTTGAGAGATGGAGAGAAAGAGCACATGAGTGGGGGAGGAACAGAGAGAGAGGGAGAGAGAATCCTACATATGCTCCATGATGTCAGTGCAGAGCCTGACATGGGGTTTGATTCACGAACCAAGAGATTATGATATGAGCCGAAACCAAGAGTAAGTCATTTAACCAAGCGAGCCACCCAGATGCCCCCCATAGAAACATTAAGCATTTTGGTAAAATAGATAAACCATTTCAAAAGTTATAAATCAACATACATCTTACCATTAACTTTACACAACTAATGATTTTAATTTTAGGTGTACTCTTCATTTATTTGTATATTTCTTTGCTACCATCTTTATTGCCACCCATAGCATTTAATTTATATATGATATTGTATTGAAAGTGTTCTATGAATGACCTTATGTGGCCTCAACTTTGTTCTATATAAAATGATATTTAAAAACAGGTGCTAAAAATATTTTTACTTTACTACCTATTTATATACTAAAATAGCACTGTTTTATTTTCATCTTTCTTTGGAGGCCATGATTGTTATTTTTATCCAGTTCAAATGAGCAGGAAATACTGGATTTTTGGTATAAATGGGGTGTAAAATTACTATCATGACTTCACCAATCATTCTAATGTCTAATTGACAATTGTTGGGTGAAAAAGAATTAATTAATGTAAATATTCTGAGAGAAAATATATACACGTTCCTAGTTCAACCTGGAATGACATATATATTTGCATAAGATCAGTATTTATTTAAATGTTAGTCTAGGCATTTATGATATGCTAAGATTCTTCTAAAGACTATTGCAATTTCTTTAGATAGCAATAACTGATAAAACATACAATTAAAATTGTTGATCAAATCAATAGAGGCACAGGCAACACTTCTAATTAGATTGCTTAAATAAGTATTTAATTTGTAAGGACAAAGTTGTTAGTTATTTAAAAGTTGTTTGATGGCTTTAACAGAATTTCTTGATATTTTCTCTATAGTTCACTAAGAAACATGGTGCTAAATTTTAGTTTTGAATTAGTTTTATTTAGACATTGATTCTGTCATATCTTTAAATATAAAATAAGTATATTAAGACTTATGCCTCTGTTTTTATAATATAATTATTAAGGGAGGAGAAAGGAGGCCTGGGGGGTGAGGTGGGGAGAGGGAGGGAGAGGTGGGGGGATACAGGTGTGAAAGAGAAGGAACAGCACACAGGGAATTGCCCAAGAAAAACACTTCCCCAAAACCACTAATTGAGAAAGTGAGAGGAGGTGATTATCCTGAGATTTTACAACCAACAGAACTCAAATATTGGAGTTTTAGAAGTCTGTGCCATGGTAGCTATGGAGCTTGGCAGGCACTGTGCTGCTCCTGTGAGAAGGAGGGCAGAGACCTAAGAGCAGACCACATGATCTGAGGATCCCCTGGGATGCACTGGGAGAGAAGGTTACCCTTTGTCGGAGTGCTTTTGGGAGAGGTTGAATTGCCAGTTGGGGGACAAAACAGTTGATAGGTGCCATTGCACTGTACAGAGAGCAGTTGGCCCAGGTATAGGGTGAAGGCAGGAATCTGAGGTATGCTTAGGACATAAGAGGAGAGATTGCTATTGTAGCAAGGCTTCCTGGACAATGGCATGTTAGAACTCCCTTCTCCAGGGAAAAGGGAGAGGACTGGCACCATTTTTTCTCCCCTGCCCATCAGCACAGACCAACTTCAGTTAGCAGAATGGTACCTACAGTGAAGGCCTGAGATGCTTACACCAAACACCACCCCACTGTGCTCTGCAGGTGCTTCTTTACTAGGGCAAGTGTGCCTGAGAATCTGAGGAGCGGGCCCCTCCCCCAGAAGACCAGTGCAAACCCCTGCACACCAGCAAGTCTACTGACCATAGAGCACTGCAAAGCTTCAGCTCTAGGGCAAATGTGATCAGGCCTCTTTTAACAAGCAGCTCAGAGCATACCTAGTTAAAACTCCCCGTGCTCTGGACAAGATCCAAACACTCCCCACTACAGGCAAGGAGAAACTCTGTAGAAACTGACCTAAGGGAAAGAGCAGCCAAAACACAGCAGCGGAGTGCACACAGCATACACCAGAAGCACTTCCAGAAGTGACAGGCCCTGGACAGTATATGATTTCTTCTTTATAAAGCCATTACTCTTAGGAAAGCCTGTTATATTTCCTGCTGTTAACATAGAAAAGAACACAGAGACCTAGACAAAATGCCAAGACGGAGGAATTCATCCCACAAGGAAGAACAATAAAAGGTCACAGCCAGGGATCTAATTGGAACAGATGAAGGCAAAATGCCTCATCCAGAATTTAAAACCACAATCCTAAGAATACTACCTGGGCTTGAGAAAAGCATAGAAGACACAGGCAGTTCCTTACCACAGACCTAAAAGACTTAAAACTACTCAGGTTGAAATAAAAATGCTATAACTGAGATGAAAAACTGACTGGTTGTAATGACAAAAAGGATGGAAAAAAACAGAGGAACATATAAGTGATATACAAGACAAATTTATGGAAAATAATGAAGCTGAAAAGGGGGAAAGAAGAACATTTGGTCATGAATGCAAATGTGGGGAACTCAGTGACTCTATAAAGTGTAACAGCATTTGTAGCAAAGGACCCCCAGAAGAAGAAAAAGAGGAGGAGGAGGAGGAAGGGTGGGAGGAGAAGGAGGAGGAAGCATGAAGCAGAAGGTTTATTTGAGGAAATTATAGCTGAAAACTTCCCTAATATGGGGAAGGAAACAGACATCCAAATCCAGGAGGCACAGAGAACTACCATCAAAATCAACAAAAGCAAACTAACACTAAGACCTACTGTAGCAAAATTTGCAAAATACAGAAATAAGGAAAGAATCCTGGAAGTAGCAAGGGAAGAGAAATCCCTAACCTACAGGGGGAGCCAATAAGGTTAGCAGCAGGTAAGACAATAGAAACTTGGCAGGCCAGAAGGGAGTGGCATAATATATTCAATGTCCTGAGTGGGAAAACTATGCGACCAAGAATACTTGATCCAGCAAGGCTTTCATTCAGAATGAAGAGATAGTTTCTCAACAAAAACTAAAGGAGTTTGTAACCACTAAACCACCCTGCAAGAAATATTAAAGGGGACTCTGGGGGAAAAAAGAACCAAAATCAACAAAGACTAGAAAGGAGCAAAGAACATTACCAGAAACACGAACTTTGTAGGTAGCACAAAGGGACTAAATTCTTATCTATTAATAATCACTCTTAATGTAAATAGACTAAATGCCCTAATCAAAATACATAGGGTACCAGAATGGATTTAAAAAAAATCCATCTACATGCTACCTACAAGAGACTCATTTTAGATCTAAAGAGACCTGCAGATTGAAAATGAGGGGATGGAGAACAATTTGTGATGCTAATAGGTATTGAAGGGGAGCCAGAGTAGCCATACTTATATCAGGCAAATGAGATTTTCAACCAAAGACTGTACTAAGAGATGAAGAAGAGTGCTATATCATAATAAAGGGGTCTATCCAATATGAAGATTTAACAATTGTAAATATTTATGCCCCAACTTGATGGCAACCAAATACGTAAAAAAAAAAAATAACAAATATGAAGAAATTCATTTATAAAAATACAGTAATAGTAGGCACTTAGCACCTCACAGCAATGGACAAATCATCTAAGCAGAAAGTCAACAAGGAAGCAATGGCTTTGAATGATACACTGGACCAGATGGACTTAACAGATATAGTCAGAACATTTCATCCTAAAGCAGAATACATTCTTTTTAAGTGCACATGGGACATTCTCCAGAATAGATCATATAATGTCCCATATCAGGCCTCATCAAATACAAAAAGATTGATCTCATACCATGCATATTTTCAGACCACAATGCTATGAAACTTGAAGTCAACCACAAGAAAAAACGTGGAAAATTCACAAATATATGGATGTTAAAGAATGCATGGATTAGGGGGGCCTGGGTGGCTCAGTCGGTTAAGCGGCCAACTTTGGCTCAGGTCATGATCTCGCAATCCGTGAGTTCGAGCCCTGCGTTGGGCTCTGTGCTGACAGCTCAGAGCCTGGAGCCTGTTTCAGATTCTGTGTCTCCCTCTCTCTCACCCTCCCCCGTTCATGCTCTGTCTCTCTCTGTCTCAAAAATAAATAAACGTTAAAAAAAATTTAAAAAAGAATGCATGGGTTAAACAGGAAATTAAAGAAGAAATTTTAAAAATACATGGAAACAAATGCAAATGAAAACACACTGGTCCAAAAACCTTTGGAATGCAGAGAAAGCGGTCATAAGAGGGAAGTATAGAGGAATACAGGCCTACATCAAGAAGCAAGAAATATCTCAAATATACAACCTAAACTTACACCTAAAGGAGCTAGAAAAAGAACAGCAAATGAAGCCTAAAGCGTGCTGAAGAAAGGAAATAATAAAGATTAGAGCAGAAATAAATTACATAGAAACATACAAAAAAAAAAACAGATCAATGAAACTAGGAGCTAGTTCTTCAAAAGAATTAATAAAATCAATAAACCTCTAACCAGACTAATCAAAAAGAAAAGAGAAAGGACCCAAATAAAATCATGACTGAGAGAGGATAGATCACAACCAGCACCATAGAAATACACACAATAAAAAATATTATGAAAAATTGTATGATAAAAAACTGGAAGAAATGGGTAAATTCTTGAAAACATATAAACTACCAAAACTGAAACAGGAAAAAATAGAAAACTTGAACAGACCCATAACCAGCAAAGAAACTGAACTGGTAATCAAAAATCTCAGACACACACAAAAATGAAAGTCTAGGAACAGATGGCTTCCCAGGGAAATTCTACCAAACATTTAAAGAAGAGTTAATACCTATTCTCAAACTGTTCCAAAAAATAGAAATGGAAGAAAAACTTCCAAACTCATTCTATGAGGTCAACATTACCTTGATTGCAAAACCAGACAAGACCCCACTAGAAAGGAGAATTACAGGCCAATATCACTGATGAACATGGATGCAAAAATTCTCAACAAGATACTATCAAATTGAATCCAACAGTACATTAAAAGAGTTATTCATCATAATCAAGTGAAATTTATTCCTGGGCTGCAAGGGATATTCAATATTTGCAAATCAATCAAAGTGGTACACTATATAAATAAAAGAAAGGATCTATATGATCTCAATAGATGCAGAAAAAGCATTTGACAAAATATAGCATCCATTCTTGATAAAATCCCTCAAAAAGTAGGGATAGATGTAACAACCTCAATATCATAAAGGCCATATGTGAAAGACCCACAGTAATATCATCCTCAATGGGGGAAAATTAGATCTTTTCCTCTATGATCCAGAATAAGACAGGGATGTCCACTCTCACCATTGTTATTTAACATAGACTAGAAGTGCTATCCTCAGCAGACAACAAAAACAAATGAAAGGCATCCAAACTGGAAAGGAAGAAGTCAAAATTCCTATCTGTATATGACAGGGTATTCTATGTAGAAAACTCAAAAGATTCTACCAAAAAGTTGCTAGATCTGATACAGAAATTCAGCAAAGTCTCAGGATATAAAATTAACGTACAGAATTCTGTTGCATTTCTATACATCAGTAATGAAGCAGCACAAAGAAAAATCAAGGAATTAATCCCATCTAAATTTGCACCAAAAACCATAAGATACCTAGGAATAATACTCACCAATGAGGTAAAAGATGTGCACTCTGAAAACTATAGAACACTTATGAATGAAATTGAAGATGACACAAAGAAATGGAAAGACATTCAATGCTCTTGGATTGAAAGAACAAATATTGTTAAAATGTGTATACCACCCAAAGCAATCTACACATATAATGCAATCCCTATCAAAATACCAACACCAATTTTTACAGAGCTAGAAAAAAACAATCCTAAAATTTGTATGGAACCACAAAAGACTCCAAATAGCCAAAGCAATTTTGAAAAGGAAGAGCAAAACTGGAGGCATCACAATTCCAGACCTGAAGCTATATTGCAAAGCTGTAGTCATCAAGAGAGTATGGTACTTGCAGAAAAACAGATACATAGACCAATGGAACAGAATAGAAAACCCACAAATGGACCCACAACGAACTCTATGGCCAACTGATCTTCAACAAAGCAGGAAAGAATATCCAATGGGAAAACTGGGCCACTTTCTTACACCATACACAAAATAAATTTGAAATGGATGAAAGACTTAAATGTGAGACAGTAAACCATCAAAATCCTAGAAGATAACACAGGGAGCAACCTCTTTGACATTGGCCATAGCAACTTCTTACTAGACATGTCTACAGAAGCAACAGAAATAGAAGCAAACATGAATTATTGGGACTGCATCAAGATACAAAGCTTCCACAAAGCAAAGGAAACCATTAGCAAAATTAAAAGGCAACCTATGAAATGTGAGAAGAGATTTTAAAATATCCTATCTGATGAAGGGTTAGCATCCAAAATATATAAAGAACAGATACAGTGCAACATCCATAAAACAATAATCCAATTAAGAAATGGGCAGAAGATGTAAATGACATTTTTTCAAAGAGGACAACCCGATGGCTAACAAACACATGAAAACTTGCTCAACATCATTCATCATTGAAGAAATAAAAGTAAAAACCGTGATGAGACACCACCTCACATCTGTCAGAATGGCTAAAACTAACAACACAGGAAGCAACAGATGTTGGTGAAAATGTGAAGACAGGGGAACCTTATTACACCGTTGGGGGGAATACAAATTTATGCTCTAGAAAACAGTATGGAGTTTCCTAAAAAAGTTAAAAATAGAACTGTCCTATGTCCAGCAATTGCACTCTAGGTGTTTACCCAAAGGATATAAAAATACTGATTTGAATTGACACAAGCACCCAGATGTTTATAGCAGCATTATTAACAATAGCCAAATGATGGAAAGAGTCCAAATATTCAATGACTGATGAATGGATAAAGAAGTGGTATATAAATAATGGAATAATTACTCAGCCATGAAAAAAGAGTGAAATCTTGCCATTTCTAAGGATGTGGAAGGAGCTAGAGTGTATTATGCTAAGTGAGGTAAGTCAGAGAAAGACAACTGCAGTACAAGTCATTCATATGTGGAATTTAGGAAACAAAACAGATGAGCATAGGGGAAGAGGAGTAAAGGGAGGCAAACCATAAAAGAGACTCTTAACTGTAGAAAACAAATTGAGGCTAGCTGAAGGGGAGTTGGGTGAGAAGATGGGCTAAATGGGTGATTATTATTAAGGAGGGCACTTGTGATGAGCACTGGGTGTTATATGTATGTAATGAATCACTAAGTTCTCCTGAAGCCAATATTAAACTACATGTTAGCTAACTATAATTTAAACAAAAGTTGAAACAAATGAATGAATGAATGAATGAATGAATGGTTAGTTCCAAGCCTTCAAAAATACATATATACATAAAGAAATAAATTCTAAAAGAACTCTAAATTATCACTAATTTCTTGGGTATGATTTTCTGTAGAGGAGATAGGATTTTGTACCCACGAGCAGCACTCTCAGCTGTGTCTGTAGGCAGTAAATAAGTGCTATCAATAAGAAATACCACTGTGCAAGTATTTATACAAACCTGAAAAAAAAAATCTAAGATTTCTTCATAAACTGAAGGGTTCCTAAGAACCCAAAAAGTCTTTTGATCTCTTATGAAAGAATTTCGATTTCCTTAATTACCCACGGCATTTAAGGGAGCTTTTTTTAAAAACTGTTTCTCTGCCTGTTCTGAACATTCTCTTGAATTCCGCAAACATTTCACTTACTTCCCAACAGGGAGTCAGAAACGCAAAAGGCAAAAAAAAAAAAAAAAAAAAAAAAAAACCTCACAAAAATACCCAAAAAATGAATAAGGGAAGGGGTGTTATTAAAAGTTAAAAAAAAAGCTAATGAGGATATAAAAAAATCTATTTTTCTAGTTGTTTTGAAAGTGTAATAGATATGAATATTTTTTTATTCTCTTCTACTTTTCACAGTAATAGAACTAAGAGCAAATGTTTGCTAATATTAAAACAAGTGAATCAGATATAAAATTAAACTAGTTGGCATTAAGCACTCTACATAAGTACACCAAAAATTAGTGAAAATTTAAACGCACAAAATACCTACTTCTATGGATTTAAATTGAAGGGGTATTTGCAATATGACACATTAAAGATTATGAAAATGGCTTCAAAATCATCTCATAAACTCTTACTATTTTTTCCTACTTTTCAGGTTTCTATCTCATGATGGCACAACTGCTCTGAAGTCATATGTTAAATTTTGGTCTTAGCTTATGTTTAAGATATTTGAAGTAAAGCTTACAATTTAAAATTTTTTCAGTATATAAATTATCTAAATTGTTAATTTGAAAATTTGGATTAAAAATATAACAAAAAACTCTTGATATTATCAAGAGTCAGTATTGTGACACAATTACTTTGTGAACTTTGTAACTTGTGATTATTTTCTTCTATAATGAAATTATAATTTCTATAATTGAAGCAGAGATCAGAGAATCTTTCCAAGCTTATATGCAAGTTAGTTTTTTGTTTGTTTGTTAATCTTTGAACCAAATCTAGCTGTGGTCAAATAGATCAATGAGAATTTGAAAGATGCCATGGCATTTTTCCTGTACTAGCATATTGTCACCAGTGCATTGATCTATGCACTTTTCTCCTGTTATAGGTTGTCTCCCTTGTGGTTATTCATACTGAACTACAAATATAGTTCACAATTGCATCAGAAGGCTATTGTTAAAACAGGAAGAAAGAAATGACTTATTCATAGGGGTACTTCTAAATTCAGGAGTTAAGGTGGATTTCATCACTCGGTTCAAGAAATGCCATTTGAAGCAAAGAGCAAACGAGTTTGTACCAATGAGTAGAACAATTTTTAGGAGAAAAATGGAAGTTTTGTGGTAATAAAGAGACCTTGGAAGACCGAAGGGAATGAGGGAGGACTCTCCATGGTAACTTCTGCCAGACAATTGGGAACTGTAGGAAACAGAGAGGATGGAGCCTCGAAACAAGGACTTGCATGAGAATGTAAAACAGATGGTAGGAAATACAGTGAAAGTGATTAAGATCCCAAGACAGACATTGACTTGGTACCTTCGTCTTCCACTTTATTTCTTCTACAAAAGTCAAGATAGAAACTTTCTTCTATCTCACAGTATCAGAAATTTAGAAATCTAGTGAGGACTGTGAGACTGGCACCATCGTAAGCAAATCTCTCCATGACCAGTAAATTTAAGGAATCAAGTGTTATTAGCTCATATTTCTGCCCTAATTGAAAGTTAATTCTTACCAAAATGATGGCCAACTTTTATGAATGCATTTTGATTATATTTAAATTTCCTGTACCTCATTCGAATTTATCTCCCTTCTTTTTTTGGAGTTTGATTAATTTTCATTTTGCTCATTAATGGCAAACACCAAAAGCATTTAATATTTTATTCACATCTTAACCCCTTAGGGTACACATACACAATATTATCTGTTTTAGTAGCTATTTGGCAAGATCATTGGAGAATCCTCACTATAAATTATGTGCTCATTATCCAAAAAAAAAAAATCCTTGTGACTTATGCAAATCTTTGCCATTTCTTCCCCTAGACCGAGAGTTGCTTGAGAGCAGAACAGGAGCCAGCACATACGATAACCAGGGGCTGTGTAAGTACCATGTGTATTGATAAGGAATGAATAACTACCAGACACAGTGACCAAATCATTCTCTGTTCACTATTAATAGTACATGCAAATCCATTTACCTGACTCATACTTAGTTTGACTGATTATTGTTAAGGGTCATTCAGTTATCTACCAACAATTCCCCTTACTCTTTTCCATCAAGACACCTTGTAATAGGCATGTCACGTTTTTACCATTGAGACTTTTTTCTCCTTCTGGAATACGTTTTCTTCATATAATGTAAGCAGTTTTTATAAAACAGAATTCATTTTATTTTCCTTGAGACATATTTTCCAATCTTAAAAGTAAAATGTTCTCTGATGTACCTGGGTGGCTCAGTAAGTTAAGCATGCAACTTCAGCTCAGATCATGATCTCTGGTTTGTGAGTTCAAGCCCTTGTCGGGCTGTGTGCTGAGAGCTCAGAACCTGAAGCCTGCTTTGGATTCTGTGTCTCCCTCTCTCTGCCCCTTTTCTGCTCACACTCTGCCTGTCTCTCTCTCTTTCTCAAAAATAAACTGAATTTTTTTTTAAAGTAAATTTTTCTCATTGCTAAATCTGAGTATATTTTACATATTGTCTTGTATTAGTGCTCTGGTGTATATGCATTTTTAAACCACTTAATGAATCAACCAATTGTGAAATACTGTCAATTACAATTTCATACATTTTCAAATGAAGCACTAAATTTATCCTATGCAGGCTAAATTAACATAGGAGAATCAAAGCTGAACATAATGAATTAGCAAAAATGTGAAAGAAATCAGCGTTTCAACTTTTTTGATTAATAGTGTATTCAATTTCTACAAAACTGCTAGACTTTGAGAGCCTCCACATTTATTATTACTGAGGTAAAAAAGTTCTCTATAAGTCATTATATACATGGTGACTTGGCGTTCCTGCCTAGATTGAGAGTCTTAAATGTATACTATGACAGGCTGAGGAACTCAAGATACTACTTGATTTTTTCCCCCAGACTCAAGTCTGGGTCTCTTCAGATATGGGTAAAATAGGCTTTTTCTTTTCTTTTTTTTAATTTTTTTTAATGTTTGTTTATTTTTGAGAGAAAGAGACAGAGCATGAGCAGGGGAGGGGCAGAGGGAGGGAGACACAGAATCTGAACCGAACTCCAGGCTCTGAGCTGTCAGCACAGAGCCCGACATGGGGCTCGAACTCACAGACTGTGAGATCATGACCTGAGCTGAAGTCATATGCTCAACTGACTGAGCCACCCAGGCGCCCCTTTTCTTTTAATATCTATCTATAAACTATAAACTCTTGATAATTAGGTTTGAACATGCTTTGCAATATTGGAATGAAATTTCTTTATTTAATTTTTTAGGTTAATAAGGATTTGACTACATTAATACATGATAAACTATACACATGATTTCTTCAATAGAACAGTAGTGATTATTTCCTTGTTCTATAAGTTGTAAGAGATCAGATCCACTTAAAAATTACTTGAATACCAAAATGTTGGTGTGGACATGGAAAACTATGAGGAAAACTGATAGATTTCTTTCCAAAACTAGTGCAAAACAAATGTTATGTATGCAATATCACAAATTATGACAAACTTAAGGGCCAACAGGACACACACTTATCATTTCACAGTTCTTGAAAGCCCGTAATCTGAGCACAGCTTAGATTTGTCCTTGACTTCAGGGTCTCTCAGGAAGTTGCAGTTAAGGTATCAACTAGGCCTTATGTTTCATTTCAAGGCCTGACTGGGAAATGATTAAATTCTAAGCTTATTTATGTGGTTGTTACTAGGATTGATTTGTTTATGGGCTGTTGGACTGAGAGTCTCATTTTCTAGCTGGAAGTTGGCTGGTGGTCACCCTTAGTTGCAGCCACATGGGCATCATTGACATGGCATCATGCTTCATCAAACCAGCAAGGAAAAGAGTAAATAGCATCGGCTAGATAGAGGTTATAAATGTCTTTAATCTAATCACAGAAGTGGCATCTTCACTGTATTCTATTGTTTAGAAGCAAGTCAGTAGGAATACCAGGAGGTGGAAATTATTGAAGGCCATCTTAGAGTCTCCTCACCACAGAATATTGTTTGTAAGAGAATCTCCTTGCAGTTAAAAAAGCAACACATTATTTTCAATCTAAGACATGAGTGTCGGCCTGTGTGTGTGTGTGTGTGTGTGTGTGTGTGCGTGTGTGTGTGTGTGGCTAAATGATTGTGTTCAATTTTTATTGGTTTCAAAACTGTAAAGAAAGTGTAAAGAAAACCAAGTTTCAGGATTCTTTTTTTGTAAGCAGTTAATGTTGTTTTTAATTTTTTTAAAAATTTGACCACCTAAAGTCTAATTTTCATAGATGGTATAGTGCTGCATTATAATGAGCAGGAATGCATTTTGCAAATGCAGTTGAAGAAATAATGAGATCATGCATATGCCTTTAAAAAATCGGGTCTCCATACTCCCAATAAGGACACAATGTAATTAAGACAATTGTATAAATTATAACACTAAGCCAACTTCTGATCCACTATTAATCTAAGCTACATTAAACTGATAAAGGAACCAATAAGTCAAATACAGTAAAAGGAAAACTATGAAAATCTTCAAAATAGTCCCAAGAAATTACTAAGTATCTTCAATGGAAACAAGAAATTGTATAGTTTCACCTCCAGGTTACCTGATTTTGTCAGATTTTTGTGACTTGCTTTGTCTTTCAAACACTTGTAACTATCAAATGGCTACAGATCTTCTATACCCCTTCATGTCATGAGTGTTTTCCGAAACATTTACATTTGAATACTAATGTATAGGGTACCTAAAATATAGTCAGTGATGTGTTAATTGATTAATCATTTCATAATTTTTACAAACTCCTAGTTTAAGGTGAATAGTACAGATTTAAGTCATTGAGAAATTATATTAAAAGTTATAGCCAGGGGTCTATAACTCATGATCTCACAATTCATGAGTTCAAGCCCCGCGTCAGGCTCTGTGCTGACAGCTCAGAGCCTGGAGCCTGCTTCAGATTCTGTCTCCCTCTCCCTCTGCCCCTCCCCCACTGATGTTTGCGTGCATTCTCTCTCAAAAATAAACAAACATTAAAAAAAAAGTTATAGCCAGCTATTGTAAATTGTGGGGGAAAACCACTTAATGAGGTTGTAGTACCAAACAATGAAGGGTATCTCTTAGAAATGAAAATAATTAAAAATTTAATTAAAATGTTAAATTGTTGAAAAAGAGGTCATAATCATCAAATGTAATTGAAAGTTCATTATCTTGGACCCTAATGTGTTCTTTCCATTTTAAAATGTATATTTTATTATATAAAATGTGTATTGCATAGTTGCCATTTAATGAATAAATAGTTATTATTTTATTTGAGCAGATGAACTAAAATGATAAGAATTACTATAAAATTTAGGGAACGTATCTTTCACCTATTCATTTTCTCTATTTGTGTGCTGTTTACTCTCCTAAATCTCTGAACTAGTAAATTTTTGATAATATTAGGGCCTAATACAGTGATGGATTTCAATATATTCAATTGTCTTTATATTATGGAAGCATTCTTTGACATTAAATTGTAAGGTAATTTTGTCAGCTTATTAAACTTATGATTACATATATATAATAAAGTATGTATAGGTTATGTATTCAATGATGCAAAACATATACTATAAAAAATTAAGCTGTAGATGGAATGTACATCTAAACACCAGTTGGAATGATTGAAGCTGCTGCCCTTTAACTCTGGGGTGGGAAAGGGAGTAACCTAGTATGGGGGAAAGAGCATTCCCCTGGAAAAGTAAGAATTTCTCTAGCTGCATGGTGCTGGAAATAAATCTCCATATTCCCCTAGGCTGTGCTCTTAGCACCTATCACATAAACAGTGGGAAGAACGGCCTTTATGAACCACTGTATGTATCAATCTTATGTTCTAGAAATCTTCATAGATGTACCAAAAACCATAGAAATTATAGATATCCTTTATTTTCTGCCTTTGTTTTATGGAAATAGGTTTAAAACATTCTAGTTTTCAGTCCTTTATTTTTGTAACTCAAGCAAGCGAATAAATCTAGTATTTGAGAATAGCTTTGTACAATGAATTATCTTCGATAAAACGCTTAAGTGTAGATTTGAGGGTACAGAAAGTGTTCAGCATAATGAACATGATGATGGTGATGACTGAAGCTACTGATAAGGTTTCAAAATTGTGGATAAATCTTTTAACAGTGTTTATCTTTTATACTGATTTTCACATACTATAGGAAATCTATTCTGCTAAATTAGTCTTTAATTTTTGTAAATATTGAGATGACAGTTAGCCCTAATAAGCTTTCTATATTTTGTACCATGAAATTCTTGGGTTGCCATTTCTTTCCTCAAAGAAGTTTTATCCATATAACTAAATATCAATTAATTGCAAAAATATTCTTGGAAACTCTTCATGCTACTGTTATTTTAGAAGGGAAATAATGAGTAATCTCTCTCACCATTATTCAAGCAAAACAGGATAGGAGTATCTCTGGCCCCAAATTTATTTCATCTCATTTTATTTGCCAAAAGTATAAAGAAATATACAACTTGTTGTATATACAATTTGTATCCTCTAATTGATATATTCTTGTCTGTAAAACTAAAACCATAGGTTACTGCAGTTGAGATTCTTACTAACAGAATTTATTTCCTGATTGAAGTATCCCTTAGGATGAGAAGTATGGTATTTTTTTAATGTGCATAATACAGCAATTTTCAAGTTTACTTGGTGTTTTTAAGCAACTCAATTTAAGAAACTGTCTGGGTTAAAGTTGCCTTAACAGAAAGGAAATCTTGAAATGTAAACTGTCAGTCTAACAGTTTTCAGAGTGTACTTATGTTCAATATGGTCTATTTCCTAGTAAAGCATTGTAAAACAGCTTATGAAATGTGCTGCATTTCTGCATATCTAAGAAATAGATTCTAATCAAAAGATATGTGATACTGATAATGTGTTCCTACCCCATCACTAAATAAATTTTCCTCTATTACTTTTTTTTTTTTTTTTTTTTTTTTTTTTTTTGCTGTCAGGAGTGTCACGACTGTTTCAAGAACTAGTGAATCATTCCAGTGAAGAAATTGTGGTATAAGTCCAAATCCTCTTTGAACCACAAGATTCTTTGTATTGGATTACACACTAGCACTAAATGCTTTTGACTCTTTCACGTTTTTGCATTAAAATTCGGTGTGTTTAGTTTATCCCTTTCACTTTAGTTGATTCGCAAAACTGAAAGAAGCAAAACAAATGCATGTTTTTTTTGGGAAAAACTAAGAGAATATTTAATTAAAACTATGCACTGTAAAGCTACTTTTACATAACAGTGTCATTAGTGTTAAATTCCACAGATAGAAATCTATTTTACTATTGGTTCCAACCGACTCTAAAAAAGTTATACATTTATATTCTGTAATTACACACCTGAAACAAGTAAATGCTTAAATAAATCAGAAAGCATAAGTGACTGATTAGATGTTTTAGGATAATATAAAAACAATGCCACATCGTGGGTTTGAGCCCTGCATCAGGCTCTGTGCTGAGAGCTCAGAGGCTGAAGCCTGCTTCAGGTTCTGTGTTTCCCTCTTTCTCTCTGCTCCTTCCCAATTTGGGCACTCTCGCGCCTGCATGCTGTCTCCCTGTCTCAAAAATAAACATTAAAAAAAAATTTAATAATGCCACAGAAAAATTATTTTTTCATATGAAAAAGTCAACGAAAATACAAAAGAATCTTTACCTATTATAAATGTAAAACCAAATGTGGTCTTGGTTAGTTTTCAAAATTAAGCATCATCATATATGTATAAACCTGTGTGGTCATATAATGCTGTTCTTGATAAACAGACATTTAGCTCTATAGTCTAAGCAGCTATAGGTGGGAAAATGGTTGCATTCCAAATTTTCACTTACAATTAAGTTGTTTGCATTACTACTTATAATTCTGCACAGAAATCTGTGGCCGTTATCCAAAAAAAGGACATGAACACATATCTGACTTATATATATTGTGAAATGATTACCACAGTACATTTAGTTAGCATCCATCATCCTGTATAGATGAAAACAATTTTCCTAGAGATGAGATTCTTATAATCTCTCAAGTTTCATAGATATCATACAGCAGTGTTAACTGTAGTCATCATGTTGTACCTTGAATCCCTAGTATTTATCTATCTTGTAACTAAAAGTTTGTACATTTTACCCACCTTCTTCCAATCTTCCCTCCCCACCCCCGACCCCCTGCCTCTTATAACCACAAATCTGACCTCTTTTCCTATGAGTTTGGTTTTTGTTTTTGTTCTTTAGATTCCATATAAATGAGATCATATAGTATTTGTCTTTCTCTGACTTACTTCATTTGGCATATGCCCTTTAGGTCCATCCATGTTGTTGGAAATAGTAGGATTTCCTCATTTTGATGGCTGAATAATATACCACTGTGTGCGTGTGTGTGTTTGTGTGTATTTATATATATGTATACACACTCACAACACATACATACCACAACTTTTTATCTATTTGCCCATCAGTGGATATTTAGGTTGTATCCAGGCCTTAGCTATTGTAAATAATGCTGTAATAAACGTAGGTGTGTATTTTCAGTTAGAGTTTTTGTTTCCTTTGGATATATTCCTAGAACTGAAATTGTTGAATCACATGGTAGTTCTATTTGTAAGTTTTTTAAAGGACCCTTAAGGACTGTTTTCCACAGTGGTTGTAACAGTTTACAATCCTACCAACAGTGTACATTGGTTCCCTTCTCTCCACATCCTCTGCGTTGTTTATCTTTTGTCTTTTTGGTGATGGTTATTCTAATCTGGCATATCTCATGGTGGTTTTGCATTTGCACTTCCCTGATAATGTTGATCATATTTGCATGTATCTGTTAGCCATTCATACATCTTCTTTGGGGAAAATGTCTATTCAGTCTTTTGCCATGTGTCTTTTTTTGAAGAATAATTGGCATTCAATGTTTTATTAATTTCAGGTGTGTGGCATACTGACTTGACAATTCTGTAGACTACTAAATGTTTACTTACCAAGATAACCATAGTCACCGTACAATGTCATTACTATATTACTGACTACATTACCTGTGCTATACTTTTCATCTCTGTGACTTATTCCATAACTGGAAGCTTGTACATTCCATTTCCCTTTACCAATTTTGCCCATCCTCTCACCCCTCTCTCCTCGGGCAATCACCAATTTATTCTATGTACTTAAGAGTCTGTTTGTTCTTATCATAAATAAATGTTAGATTTTGTCAAATGATTTTTCTGCATCTATTGAGATGATATGATTGTTTTTATTTCATTCTATTAGTGTATTGCTTCATGTTGATTTGCATATAGTTAAGCCATCCTTGCATCCATCCTAAGTATAAGTCCCAATTGATCATGGTGAATAATCCTTTCAATGTACTGTAATAATCAATTGACTAGTATTTTATTGAAAAATTTTGCATCATATTCACCAGGCATATTGGTCTATAGTTTTCTGTTTGCCTTTTTCTAGCTTTGATATCAAGGTAATGCTGGTCTTGTAAAATGAGTGTGGGAATATTCCTTTTTTTTCTTTTGAATTTGAGTTTGAGAAGGACTGGCATTGATTTTTTAAATGTTCGGTAAAATTCACCAATGAAGCCATCTGGGTTCTACTTCATTGGTAGATTTTATTTCGCTTGGGTTTTGATTTAGTCTCCTTGCAGTTGGCCTATTTCTGTTTCTTCTTCATTCACTCTTGGTAAGATGTTTCCATTTCTTCTAGGTTGTCTTTTTTTTTGTACACAGTTGTTCATAGTGGCTTCTTATAAGCATTTGTTTATCTGTGGCATCAGTTGTAATGCCCCCTTCTTCATTTATAATTTGATTGATTTGGGTCCTTTTTGTTTTTTCCATGGTTAGTCTAGCTAAAGATTTGTCAATTTTATGTTTTAAAATTGTTTGGTTAATCTTAGATTGGTTAATATTTCCTATTTTCCTATTATTCATTTATTTCTGCTCTAATCCTTATTATTTTCTTCCTTCTACTAACTTGTAATACAATTTATTCTTATTCCTTAAGATGTTGTGTTATATTGTTTATTTGTGATCTTTCTTGCTTCTTAATGTAGGTATTTATTGTGATGAACTTCCTCCCTAGCACTGCTTTTGCTGTGTCCTATAAACTTAAATATGTTGTGTTTTCATTTTTGGTGGTCTCCAAATACTTTTTTATTTCCCCTTTAACTTCTTCTTTGAGCCATTGGTTGTTCAGGACAGCATTGTTTAGTTTCCCTGTATTTGTGAATTTTTCAGTTTTCTCCTGTTTTTGAATTTTAATTTCACACCAGTGTGGTTACAGAAGATACTGAAGATAGTTGGTATGATTTCAAACCCTCTTGAATTTGCTAACACCGTTTTGTGGCCTGACACGTGGTCCATCTTAGAAAATGTTTCATGTGTACTTGAAGAGAATGTGTATTCTGCTTTCAGAGTATTTTGTATGTGTCTTCAGTACATTTTGGCATATAGTCTTGTTCAAAATCCCCTGTTTCATTGTTGCTCCTCTGTCTTGGATGAGCTATCCATTTTGAGGGTAGGGTATTATAGTCCCCAATTATTATCATATTGTTCTTTATTTCTCCTTTTAGTTAATTTTTACGTGTTTTGTTGATGAGCTGTTGTCGGGTGCATAAATATTTACAATTGTTCTATCTTCTTGATGTATCAACCCTTTTATCATTACATAGTGAACATTTTTCTTTTTCTTTTTTTAACATTTTTGTTTAAAGCCTATTTTGCTTGATATAAGTATCAATACTCCTGATTTTTTTGGTTACCATTTCCTTGAAATATCTTTTTCCATACTTTCACTCACAGATTGGTCTTTAAGGCTAAAGTGAATCTCTTATAGACAACGTATCACTAGATATTGGTTTCTTGTTGTTTTGAGTTTTATTTTGTTGTTATTATTGTTTATCCATTAAGCTACTCTATGTCTTTTGATTGGAGAACTATTCTATTTTAAAGTAATTATTAATAAGTAAGGACTTACTATTACCATTGAATTGTTTTCTGGTTGTTTGTAGATCCACTGTTCCTTGTTTCCTGCTTTCTTTTTGTCTTTTGATGTCACTATGTGTTAACTTGTTTATAATGTTCCTTTGCATAATTACCACAGATTTTTCCATTGTGGTTACCATGGTCCCTACATAAACTATCTTAAAATTGTAACACCCTGTTTCAAACTAATAAAAACCTAATTTCAATAGAATTCCTAGGCTTTATAATTTTATATCTCCTCCCCTCACATTTTAGGGTACTAATGTTACAGTTTACCTATTTTTATGTTATACAACTAATAGATTATTATAGTTATGGTTATTATGTTTGTTTTTTAACCTTTAAACTAGAGTTGTAAGTGAAGTATGCACCATGATTACCATATTACAGATTCCAATTTTGAGTATATATTTACTATTGCCAGTGAGTTCTGCAATGCATTCTTGTTTTATGATGTTAATTAGTGTTCTTCTATTTCCCCTTAGAATGTTCCCTTTATCATCTTTTGTAGGCAAGTTTAGCATTAACAAACTCCCTCAACTTTTTTCTGTTCAAAAATTTTTTTATCTCTCCATATCTGAAGGACCACTTCATTAGATACAGTATTCTTTTTCAACAGTATGCTTTTCTTTCAGTATTTTGAATATGTCAAGCCATTCTAATTTGACTTGAAAACTTCCTGTTAATAAATCCACTGATAGTCTTATGAGGGTTCCCTTATACCTCTCTCTTTTCCTGCTTTTAAACTTCTTCTTTGTCTTTGACTTTGACAATTTAATTATATGTATACGTGGGCATGTGTGTGTGTAGCCATATTTGTGTTCAACATATTTGAGGTACTTTGAGCCTCTTGGATCTAAATGTCTATTTCTCTTTCCAGGTATGGGAAATTATCTGCCATATTGCTTTTTATTTTTTTTAATTTTTTTAATGTTTATTTTATTTTTGTGAGAGACAGACACAGAGTGTGAGCAGGGTAGGGACAGAGAGAAGAAGACACAAAATCCGAAGTAGGCTCCAGGCTCAGAGCTGTTAGCACAAAGCCTGACGCAGGGCTCAAACCCATGAACCATGAGATCATGACCTGAGCTGAAGTCTGACGCTTAGCCAACCGAGCCACCCAGGTGCCTCCAGCTATTATTGCTTTAAATATACTTTCTGTCCTTTTCTCTTCTCCTTTTGGAATTACTCTGATATGGATATTGTTTCTTTTCATTGTGTTCTATAAGTCTCAAGCTTTATGCACTCATTTTCATTTTTTTTCTTTTTATTCCTCTGACTAGGTAATTCAAATATCCTATTTTCCATGTTGATGATTCTTTCTTCTGTATGGTTGAGTTTGCTTTTGAAGCTCTGTATTGAATTCCTCTGTTCAGTCATTGTATTTTTCAAGACTAGGATTTTTAAAATATTTACTTATTTAAATACAATTTATTCTCAAATTGGCTAACATACAGTGTGTACAGTGTGCTTTTCATTTTGGGGATACATTCTGGTGATTCATTGCTTACATACAACACACAGTGCTCATTGCAACAAGTGCACTCCTCAATGCCCATCAACCCTCAGTTTGTTCTCTGTATTTAAGAGTCTCTTATGGTTTGCCTCCCTCCCTCTCTGTAATTATTTTTCCCCTACCCTTCCCCCATGGTCTTCTGTTAAGTTTCTCAAGTTCCACATATAAATGAAAACATATAATCTTTCTCTGGCTGACTTATTTCACTTAGCATAATACCCTCCATTTTCATCCATGTTGCTGCAAATGGTAAAATTTCATTGTTTCTCATTTCCAAGTAGTATTCCATTGTATGTATAAACCATACCTTCTTTATCCATTCATCAGTTACTAGACATTTAGGCTCTTTCTATAATCTGTCTATTGTTGAAAGCACTGCTATAAACATTGGAGTATAAATCAGCACTCCTGTTTCCTTTGGATAAATTCCTAATAGTACTATTGCTGGGTCGTAGGATAGTTCTATTTTTAATTTTTTGAGAAACCTCCACACTGTTTTCCAGAGTGGCTGCACCAGTCTGCATTCCCACCAACAGTGCAAGAGGGTTCCTGTTTCTCCACATCCACACCAGCATCTGTTGTTGCCTGACTTGTTCATTTTAGCCACTTTGACCAGTATGAGGTGGTATCTCAGTGTATTTCCCTGATGATGAGTGATGTTAAGCATTTTTTCATGTGTCGGTGGGCCATCTGGATTTCTTTTATGGAAAAGTGTCTATTCATGTCTTCTGCCCATTTCTTCACTGGATTATTTGTTTTTCTGGTGTGGAGTTTGGTAAATTCTTTATAGATTTGGGATACTAATCCTTTATCTGATATGTCATTTGCGAATATCTTTTCCCATTCCCTTGGTTGCCTTTTAGTTTTGTTGATTGTTTCCTTTGCAGTGCAGAAGCTTTTAACTTGATGAGGTCCCAATAGTTCATTTTTGCTTTTAATCCCCTTGACTTTGGAAATGTGTTGAGCAAGTAATTGCTGAGGCTGGGGCCAAAGAGGTTGTTGCCAGTTTTCTCCTCTAGGGTTTTGATGGTTTCCTGTCTCAAATTTAGGTCTTTCATCCATTTTGAGTTTATTTTTGTGTATGATATAAGAAAGTGGTCTAGTTTCATTCTTCATGTTGCTGTCCAGTTCTCCATCACCATTTGCTAAAGATACTGTCTTTTTTCCATTGGATACTCTTTCCTGCTTTGTCAAAAATTAGTTGACCATACATATGTGGGTCCAATTCTGGGTTCTCTATTCTATTCTATTCCATTGGTCTATGTGTCTGTTTTTGTGCCAATACCATACTGTCTTAATGATTACAGCTTTGTAGTAGAGGCTAAATTCTGGGATTGTCATGCCTCCTACTTTTGTTTTCTATTCAACATTATTTTGGCTATCCAGGGTCTTTTGTAGTTCCATACAAATTTTAGGATTGCTTGTTCTAGCTTTGAGAAGAATGCCAGTGCAATTTTGATTGGGATTGCATTAAATATGTAGATTGCTTTGGGTAGTATTGACATTTTAACAATATTTATTCTTCTAATCCATGGGCATGGAATGTTTTTCCACTTCTTTGCGTCTTCTTCAATTCCCTTCATAAATTTTCTATCATTTTCAGCATACTGATCATTTACATCTTTGGTTAGGTTTATACTAGGTATTTTATGGTCCTTGGTACAATTGTAAATGGGATTGGTTTCTTGATTTCTCTTTCTGTTGCTTCATTCTTGGAGTATAGAAATGCAAGCAATTTCTGTACATTGATTTTGTATCTGCAACTTTGCTGAATTCACGTAGCAGTTCTAGCAACTTCTTGGTGGAGTCTTTCAGGTTTTCCATGTAGTGTATCATGTTGTCTGGAAAAAGTGAAAGTTTGACTTCTTCTTTGCCAATTTTGATGCCTTTGATTTCATTTCATTGTCTGACTGCTGATGCTAGGACTTCCAACACTATGTTAAACAACAGAAGTAATAGTTAACATACCTGTCTTGTTCCTCTTCTCGGGGGGGAGCGCTCTTAGTATTTCCCCTTTGAGGATCATATTAGCTGTGGGCTTTTCATATATAGCTTTTATGATGTTTAGGTATGTTTCTTCTATCCCAACTTTCTTGAGGGCTTTTATTAAGAAAAAATGCTGTATTTTGTCAAATGTTTTTGCTGCATCTATTGGCAGGATCATATGGTTCTTATCCTTTCTTTTATTAACGTGATGTATCACATTGATTGATTTGCGAATATTGAACCAGCCCTGCAGCCCAGGAATGAATTCCACTTGATCATGGTGAATAATTCTTTTTATATGCTGTTGAATTTTATTTGCTAGTATCTTGTTGAGAATATTTGCATTCATGTTCATCGGGGATATTGGCCTCTAATTCTCCTTTTTTGTGGGGTCTCTGTCTGGTTTGGGAATCAGGTAATGCTGGCTTCATAGAATGAATCCAGAAGCTTTCCCTCCATTTCTATTTTTTGGATCGGCTTGATAAGGATAGATACTAGTTCTGTTTTAAGAGTCTGGTAGAATTCCCCTGGGAAGTCATCTGGATCAAGACACTTATTTGTTGGGAGCCTTTTGAAAACCAATTCAATTACTTCACTAGTTACAGGTCTGTTCAAATTTTCTATTTTTCCCTGATTGAGTTTTGGTAGTGTATAGGTGTCTAGGAATTTGTCTATTTCTTCCAGGTTGTCCATTTTGTTGGCATATAATTTTTCATAGTATTCTCTGATAATTGTATTTCTGAGAGGTTGGTTTTGATGTCAATTTCATTCATGATTTTATCTATTGGGGTCCTCTCTCTTTTCTTTTTTGAGATGTCTGGTTAGGGGGTTTGTCAATTTTCCTTATTTTTTCAAAAAACTAGCTCTTATTTTTATTGATCTATTCTACTGTTTTTTTTTTAATTCTATATTGCTTTTTTTCTGCTCTAATCTTTATTATTTATCTTATTCTCCGGGCCTTGGGGTTTCTTTGCTGTTCTGCTTCTAGTTCCTTTAGGTGTGCAGTTAGGCTTTGTATTTGGGATTTTCCTTGTTTCTTGAGATAGGCCTGGATTGCAATGTATTTTCCTCTTGGGACTGCCTTTGCTGCACCCCAATGGGTTTGGACTGTCATGTTTTCATTTTCATTTGTTTCCTTATATTTTTTTAATTTCTTCTTTAATTGCCTGGTTGACCCATTCATTCTTTAGTAGGATGTTCTTTAACCTCCATGCATATGGAGGTTTTCCAAACTTTTTCTTGTGGTTGGTTTCAAGTTTCATAGCTTTGTGATCTGAAAATGTGCATGGTATGATCTCAATTCTTTTATATTTATTGAGGACTGTTTTATGGCCCAGTATGTGATCTATCTTGGAGAATGTTCCATGTGCACTCAAGAATAATGTATATTCTGCTGCTTTTGGATGAAAAGTTCTGAATATATATCTCAAGTCCATCTGGTCCTGTGTATTATTCAGGGCCATTGTTTCTTTATTGATTTTCTGCCTATATGATCTGTCCATTTCTTTAAGTGGAGTATTAAAGTCCCTTGTAATTACTGCATTCTTATCGATAAGATTGCTTATGTTTATGATTAATTGTTTTATATATTAGGGTTCTTTCAAATTGGGTGCATAAACATTTACAATTGTTACCTCTTCTTGATGGATAGACGCCATAATTATGATATGATGACGTTCTTCATCTCTTGTTACAGCCTTTAGTTTAAAATCTAGTTTACAGTTTCTGTGTCTTTGTTGAACTTCTTGTTTTGTACATGCATTGTTTTTCTAATTTTACTTTGTTATCTGTGTGTTCTTGAAGTCTATGAAACTACTTGGAGAAGATTATTCTGAGTCCTTTGACAGTCCATAAATCACCATTTCTTTAAAGTAGTTATTAGAGCTTTATTAATTTTCTTTGGTTGTGTCATATTTACCTGAATTTTATGAACTTTTATTCCTCACTTTGATAATATGTGTCCCTTTGAGTAAGTTATCTCCTCTTCTAAGCTTTGCAGGTTTCTTTGACAGAGACTTCTTCATCAGTCAGCTGTGAAGTCAGGTTTTGATCCTGGTAATATCTGTGGGCAGGTAGGACCTGCTATTAGTGTCTATTTTGGGATGAGACAACTGTGTAAGTTCTAAGGTTGGGAGTGCAGAGTCGTATCCCTAGCTGAGAACAGTTGAATAGGACTGCTGTCATGTTCCCCTGCCTTTGTGAAGTGGTAGGATGGGCTCTCTGGTTGTACAAATTCTCTGGTCAGCCTTACTAGATGGCTGGGACTGGGGACTATATTTAGTATGAGACAGGGCTATAAATTAGCTTCCCTGTAATGGCAGGCAACATAATGAGCCCCAGGGCATACATGACTCATTGTTAGGGTTCCCAAATCAGGCAAGAGTATGATATGAATATCCTGGCCAAGTGAGGCCATCAGTTTTGTTCTACAGACGGAAAACTATGATCTCTGTTCTGTGTTCAAGTGCCACTATAAGCAGGGCTTTGGATGTGCTATGCAGCTTCCTATGTATTCTGGTAAGGTTACTTAGGCAAGCAGAAGGTTTATTCAGCAATAAGTGGGGCTACAATTTAGTTTCCTGTCCCAGGTTCAGTGGGAGAAATAGTTTCAAGGACACTAAGGTTCTTTGTGCTCATAACTCAATCTGGCCCATGCCTCAAGTTCCCTGGCTCAACAGGACCAAAGCTTTCACTCTGGGAGTCATAATTTAGGCTGTTCACTTCTCACCCGAAGCATTGTTGGGTTATGCAGCAGCTTCCAGGTGGTCTCATCAGCCCTTCCTTTCACATGGGGCTATGACACAAGTTTCCTGCCATACTAGCACTGGAAGTGCTCATTTCAGGCACCTCCCCAATTTTTCCCAACAGGCTTTCTGGTTGGGAGAGGCTAAGAGCCCTGTCTGAAGCAGGTGGTGCTAGGACTTAGCTCTTCTGCCTGGGCATGATCAGACCAGGCTCAAGGGCCAGCAAAATTTTTCATTTGAGGACCTAACTCAGGCCACACTGCACACCATCATGTTCCCTGGTGAGACTACCACCAACTTAGTTTTTCAGAGGAGCAAAACTGTTAGTTGAGGCTACACAGTGGTATCTGTAGGAAGGAAGTCAGTGTGCCAAGATTTGAGTGCTGGTTGTTGAAAGTTCTATTCTCTTTTCAATATAATCAGATACCCAGTGGTTGAGCCCCACAGATTCCCCTGTAATCTCTAAGGGCAAAACCAGAAAAGGAGGTCGACAGAGTGACCCAAAATGTTGCTGGGGCTAGATGTCACCCCCAGTCTCTTTTTTCAACTGCAGGAGCCAGAGGCCCAGGGAAGACCTCTTGGCATGGTTCTATGGAAGGCTGGGGGAGCGCAAATAGCATGTAGCAATTACTCTTACCCTTCTAATGCACTCTGTCCTGGTCTTTGTGGTGGTAGCTGAGGCAAGGGGGATTCTTCAACCTCATTCCCATGTTCTAAAATTCTTTCATTGTTGTCTTGTCCATGAACAGTTATTAGTTATTGTTTTGTAGGGTTTGAATAAACTATATCACCATCTTGGTGACCTAACTCCACAGCTGCATTTTTTTCTAATGTAACTTATGTTTTTAATCAATAATAATCTGAGTTTGAAATATCTGCTTCTCTACTTAAATGATTCTAGATTTCTCATTTTGAGAATAGTTGATTGATAAATGACAACTTTTCCCATTCCCTTTTCCCATGTTGAAACTAATTTATAAAAATCTAGGAATGTGGGTCCACATTATTAAACTAGTTTCCATATATTTTCTTTGTGATTTAGCATGTCATTAATTACAATTTCCTTATAAAATATCAGGCTTCACTTGTCTTTTGGCATAGTTTTCTAATAAATTTTTGATATAAATTATTGTTGCACAAGTAGACAAATTTTAAAAATTGGTTAGGTGCCTGTGAGACTTTGTTTTTCCAGTTATCAGACTTTAAATCAACTGTAAATGTCTGTTTATTATGTAACCCTCCAGACATTTGAAAATACGGGGGTATAGCTCAGGGGTAGAGCATTTGACTGAAGATATTTGAAAATAGCACACAAATCTCCATATTTTCTCTTTTAGATTGATGCATCTAGGCTTCGAGTAGTGCCCTTTGTGAAATGGTTTTTATTACTTTGATATACCAAAGAATCAATGCTTTTAATACAACTTTGTTGATTAAAATATGGTAGTTTACCAAGTTTTTAATATAACTCTATTTGCATATAGTATTATAAATTTAGATATAATTCAAATGGCTAAAACTTAATCAGTCTGGTTTAACATGAAAAATAAAAAGTTATTTTCCTTGAGGAAGAGTAAACTTCTAAGAGAGAAATAAAATTAAATATGCCACTTGGTTTTCATATATATGCAGAATAGTCTCAGCCAAAGATGGAAACTTCAAGGAGAAAATTAACCTTAAGAGAGATGGAAAAATGAGCTGAGGTGAAAAGTGAATGAATGATTACCGTGTTAACTTAATTAAAAAAGTAAAAGCAGATAACACCATTCTGAATACAGGTTGGTGAAGTTAGGCTTTTACCACAGAGGTCAAGTTAACAGAGCCTTACTGAAAAATAAGCAAGTGTAAGCATTAACTGTGCCCCTACCTAATGTGATGACTTTCTGAGATTATCTTTAGTTGATTTTCTTAGACTTACAAGATACAAAATTATTAAATCTGAAAAATGTAAATTTTACTTTCTGGATAATTTTAACCTTATTTTTTTTCTTTTCTGATTATTTTGACAAGTAATTCAAAAATAAAGCTAAATAATAATGCCAAAAATGGACAACTTTATTTTGTGTTCTACCTTCATTGGAAATGGGTGTAGTATATCCTCGTGAAACAGGATCTTCTATTTTGGGTTTATAAACCTACATGTGTTATCAAGTAGATATCAAGTAGAAATACTATTCTTCTGAAGGGCTTGACTTCTTTTTTTTTAATATATGAAATTTATTGTCAAATTGGTTTCCATACAACACCCAGTGCTCATCCCAAAAGATGCCCTCTTCAATACCCATCACCTACCCTACCCTCCCTCCCACCCCCCATCAACCCTCAGTTTGTTCTCAGGTTTTTGAGAGTCTCTTATGCTTTGGCTCTCTCCCACTCTAACCTCTTTGTTTTTTTTTTCCCTTCCCCTCCCCCATGGGTTTCTGTTAAGTTTCTCAGGATCCACAAAAGAGTGAAACCATATGGTATCTGTCTTTCTCTGTATGGCTTATTTTACTTAGCATCACACTCTCCAGCTCCATCCACGTTACTACAAAGGACCATATTTCACTCTTTCTTATTGCCACATAGTACTCCATTGTGTATATAAACCACAATTTCTTTATCCATTCATCAGTTGATGGACATTTTGGCTCTTTCGATAATTTGGCTATTGTTGAGAGTGCTGCTATAAACATTGGGGTACAAGTGCCCCTATGCATCAGCACCATTTGTTAAAGAGACTGTCTTTTTTTCCATTGGATATTCTTTCCTGCTTTGTCAAAGATGAGTTGGCCATACTTTTGTGGGTCTAGTTCTGGGGTTTCTATTCTATTCCACTGGTCTATGTGTCTGTTTTTGTGCCAATATCATGCTGTCTTGATGATGACAGCTTTGTAGTAGAGGCTAAAGTCTGGGATTGTGATGCCTCCTGCTTTGGTCTTCTTCAAAATTACCTTCGCTATTCAGGGCCTTTTGTGGTTCCATATGAATTTTAGGATTGCTTGTTCTAGCTTCGAGAAGAATGCTGGAGCAATTTTGATTGGGATTGCATTGAATGTGTAGATAGCTTTGGGTAGTATTGACATTTTAACAATATTTATTCTTTCAACCCATGAGCACGGAATGTTTTTCCATTTCATTATATCTTCTTCAATTTCCTTCATAAGCTTTCTATAGTTTTCAGCATACAGATCTTTTACATCTTTGGTTAGATTTATTCCTAGGTATTTTATGCTTCTTGGTGCAATTGTGAATGGGATCAGTTTCTTCATTTGTCTTTCTGTTGCTTCATTATTAGTGTATAAGAATGCAACTGATTTCTGTATATTGATATTGTATCCTGCAAGTTTGCTGGATTCATGTATCAGTTCTAGCAGACTAATGGTGGAGTCTATCGGATTTTCCATGTATAATATCATGTCATCTGCAAAAAGTGAAAGCTTAACTTCATCTTTGCCAATTTTGATGGCTGTGATTTCTTTTTGTTGTCTGATTGCTGATGCTAGAACTTCCAACACTATGTTAAACAACAGCGGTGAGAGTGGACATCCCTGTCATGTTCCTGATCTCAGGGGGAAAGCTCTCAGTTTTTCCCCATTGAGGATGATGTTAGCTGTGGGCTTTTCATAAATGGCTTTTATGATCTTTAAGTATGCTCCTTCTACCGTGACTTTCTCTAGGGTTTTTATTAAGAAAGGATGCTGAATTTTGTCACAGGCCTTTTCTGCATCGATTGACAGGATCATATGGTTCTTATCTTTTATTAATGTGATGTATCACGTTGATTGATTTGCGAATGTTAAACCAGCCCTGCATCCCAGGAATGAATCCCACTTGATCATGGTGAATAATTCTTTTATAAGACGTTGAATTCGATTTGCTAGTATCTTATTGAGAATTTTTGCATCGATATTCATCAGGGTTATTGGCCTGTAGTTCTCTTTTTCACTAGGTCTCTGTCTGGTTTAGGAATCAAAGTAATACTGGCTTTATAGAATGAGTCTGGAAGTTTTCCTTCCCTTTCTATTTTTTGGAATAGCTTGAGAAGGATAGGTATTATCTCTGCTTTAAATGTCTGGTAGAATTCCCCAGGGAAGCCATCTGATCCTGGACTCTTATTTGTTGGGAGATTTTTGATGACTGATTCAATTTCTTCACTGGTTATGGGTCTGTTCAAGCTTTCTATTTCCTCTTGATTGAGTTTTGGAAGTGTGTGGGTGCTTAGGAATTTGTCCATTTCTTTCAGGTTGTCCAGTTTGTTCGCATATAAGTTTTCGTAGTATTCCCTGATAATTGCTTGTATCTCTGAGGGATTGGTTGAAATAATTCTATTTTCACTCATGATTTTATCTATTTGGGTCATCTCCCTTTTCTTTTTGAGAAGCCTGGCTAGAGGTTTATCAATTTTGTTTATTTTTCAAAAAACCAACTCTTGGTTTCGTTGATCTGCTCTATAGCTTTTTAGATTCTGTATTGTTCTGTTCTGATCTTTATTATTTCTCTCCTTCTGCTGGGTTTGGGGTGTCTTTGCTGCTCTGCTTCTATTTCTTTTAGGTGCTGTTAGATTTTGTATTTGGGATTTTTCTTGTTTCTTGAGATAGGCCTGGATTGCAATGTTTTTTCCTCTCAGGACTGCCTTCGCTGCATCCCAAAGCATTTGGATTGTTGTCTTTTCATTTTCATTTGTTTCCATATATTTTTTAATTTCTTCTCTAATTGCCTGGTTGACCCATTCATTCTTTGGTAGGGTGTTCTTTAACCTCCATGCTTTTGGAGGTTTTCCAGACTTTTTCCTGTGGTTGATTTCAAGCTTGGCCAAAACAGATTTCCAAGACAGCATATTCCCTTCTCCATCTGTTGGTTGAATAGAAAGGAGGAAATAACTCCTAGTACCTAGAGAAAGTGCAATGACAAGATAGAGAAGTCTGTGTCACTGAATCACCATGAGGAGAACAATCCCTACAGGTCCAAAGTAGACTGTACTATGAGCAATAAATAAATACTCTCTTGCTATAAATCTAGAAGTATCTGAATGGATAGTAAGCACATGAAAAAGATGTTTAACATCACTAATCAGTAAGGAAATGCAAATAAACCCCCAAAATATCATCCATCTCATACCAATCAGGGATGGTCAGTATGAAAAGAACAGAAAATAGTATGTGCTGATGAAGATCCAGAAAAGTTGGAATATTTATTCACTGTTGATAGGAATGGACTACCATACAGCCTTAAAAAAGGAAATCTTGTCACATCCTAGAACATAAATGAACCTTGAAGACATTATGCTAAATAAAATAAGTCAGTCACAAAAAGAGAAATAGTATATGATTCTACTCATATACAAAATACCTAATGTCAAAATCACAGAAATAGAAAGAATGGTAGATGCCATGGGCTGGTGGAAGAGAGGAAGGGAAATTAATATCTAGTGGATATAGAGTTTCATTGCTGCAAAATGAAAAACTTCCAGAGATCTGATGTACAACAAAGTGAAAATACTTAACACTACTTAAACGTACACTGAAAAATGTTTAAGATGGTAAGCTGAATGCTAAGTAAATTTTTACCTCTCTCCATGACTGACTGAGAAGCTCATATGTTTATAAGAGAATAGAGATCTTCAAACTCAGAATTCTTTCTTTTTTCCATTTATATATTTGATTCCCTCTTTATCCACTTTTGTATCTGAGATCCTATTTTCCACAAGGGTGATTCTCCAGGTGGTGTTAATTTGTACTTTCTTTCAAATTCACTGTACTCTTTTTCCTTCCATCATTTGTATCACCCTAGCACTTCTAAAGTTTTTATTTTTTAAACACCTGGGTGGCTCAGATGGCTAAAGGTCTGACTCTTGATTTCAGCTCAGGTCATGATCTCATGGTTCATGAGTTCAAGCCCCTCCCCGACCATCAGGCTCTGCACTGACAGCATGGAATCTGCTTGGGATTCTTTTTCTCTCACTCCCTCTGTCTCTGCCCCTCCCTCATATTTAAAAAAATAAGTAAATAAATTTTTTATTCTTCCAATCCATTCATCTGACTACAAACACACATATTTCCCTATATTTATAAACATGAAACAATTTATTCTAATAAAATAAGCTTCTGAGGGATTACTATCATTTACATTTGAACATATACTAGAATATTGATTTTTAAATGCCAATAATAGTTTTTTATTGCTGTACTTGATGGTCCTTTCTCAACATTTTTACCACTTGACTCTCTATAGTATTGAACACTGTTGAGCCTTCCTCTAAATATGATTTCCCTCATGGTCTTTTTAGTGAAATAATATGCTGAGTTACCTTGTACCCCTAGGGCTTTTGCTGTTTCATTTCAATACCTCATCTTGCTATACAAACTCTTAAAAGATAAACCTTTCAAAGAGTGAAGCCACAGCTCCTTCTTCTTGACATATTTTCCTCTTAAAAGTTCTAATTTATTATTTATCAGACTTTGTGAAAGAATTATAAATCTGTATGTCCCTAATTCCCCTGAAGTCCCTTCAGCATTGTCAATTACCTATTGGTGTTTCTCATTGGTTGTCCCATCATTATATTGAACTGAATATTTTATAAATTATTTTTTAATCAACCATAATCTTTGATACCTTTAAAGATCCAATCAGTGTTTACATTTTTCTGATTGTCTTGAAGTTTATTACTTTTTAATTCCAGTATAGTTAATATACAGTTAGTATTATTAGTTTCAACTCTACAATATAATGATTCAAAAATTCCATATATCACCTGGTTCTTATCACAACAAGTGCCCTCCTTAATCCGCATCACCTATTTCACCCACCCTACTCCACATCCCCTTTGGTAACCATCAGTTTGTCCTCTATATTTAAGAGTCTGTTTCTTGGTTTGTCTCTCTCTCTTGATTTTTTCCATGGCTCACTTGTTTCTAAAATTCCATATTTGAGGGCACCTTGGTGGCTCAGTCGGTTGAATGTCTAACTCTTGGCTTTGATCCAGGTCATGATCCCAGGGTCATGGGATCAAGCCCCACATTGGGCTTTGTGTTGACTATGGAGACAGCTTGTGATTCTCTCTTTCTCAGACTCCATTCCTCTCCCCCACTTGTGTGTACTCTCTCTCTCTCTAAAATTAAAAATAAATAAATGAATAAAAATTAAATTCCACATATGGGTAAAATTATATGGTATATGTCTTTCTCTGACTTATTTCACTTAACATTATACTCTCTAGATCTATCCATGTCATTACAAATAAAAAGATTTCATTATTATTTTTTTAATTTTTAAACTTATTTTCAGAGAGAGAGGGAGGGAGGGAGAGAGAGGGCAGAGGGACAGAGGGAGAGAGAGAGAATCCCAAGAAGGCTCTGAACCATCAGCAGAAAGCCTGATGTGGGACTCGAACTCACAAACCATGAGATCATGACCTGAGCTGAAATCCAGAGTCAGATGCTTAACCAACTGAGCTACACAGGTGACCCTCATTCTTTTTTATGGTTGAGGAATATTTCATATATATATATATATATATATATATATATATATATATACACACACACACACACATATATGTATATATATTTTGTATATTGTGTGTGTGTGTATATATATATATATATATGTGTATATAGATGGATGTAGTATATATATTACATCTTCTTTATCCATCCATTTATCTGTGGACACTTGGGCTTCTTTCATATCCTGGCTATCTATAATAATTCTAAAAACACAGTGGTATATGTATCCCTTTGAATTAGTATTTTTGTATTTTTTAAGTATATACCTAGTGTGTGATCACTGGATCATAGAGTAATTCATTCTTTAACTTTTTGAGCAATCTCCATACTCTTTTCACAGTGGCTGCACCAATTTTCATTCCCACCAACAGTGCAAGAGGGTTCCTTTGTCTTCACATCCTCACCAACACTTGTTTCTTGTGTTTTTTTATTTTAGCCATTCTGACAGGTGTAAGGCGATATCTCATTGTAGTTTTGACTTGCATTTCTCTGATTATGAGTGATGTTGAGCATCTTTTTTTGTGTCTGGTGGCCATCTGGATGAATTCTTTGGAGAAATGTCTGTTTATATCTTCTTCCCATTTTTTAATTGGATTATTTCTTTTTGGAGTTTGAGTTCTGTCAGTTCCTTATATATATTGGATACTAACCTTTAGCAGATATGTCAATTCCAAATATCTTCTCCCACTCCATACGTTGCCTTTTAGTTTTGTTGACTGTTTCTTTCACTGTGCAGAAGCTTTTTATTTTGTTATAGCCCCAATAGTTTGTTTTTTACTTTATTTTTCTTACCTCAGGAGACTTATCTAGAAAACTATCAGGAGACGTAACTAGAAAGAAATTACTATGGGCGATGTGAAGTAAATTACTTCCTGTGTTCTCATCTAGGCTTTTTATATGTTCAGGTCTCATCTTTAGGTCTTTCATCCATTTTGAATTTATTTTTGTGTATGGAGTGAGAAAGTGGTCCATTTCATTCTTTTGCATGTAGCTGTCCAGTTTTCCCAACACCATTTGTTGAAGACTTGCTTTTTCACATTGGATATTCTTTCCTGCTTAGTAAAAGATGAGCTGACCATACAATTGTGGGTTTATTTCTGTGTTTCTATTCTGTACCATTGATTTATGTGTTTGTTCCATTACCATACTGTTTTTATTACTAAAGATTTATAATATCACTTGAAGTCTGGAATTGTGATACTTTCAGCTTTGCATTTATTTTTCAAGATTGCTTTGGCTATTTACATCTTCTGTGGTTACATATAAATTTTAGGATTGTTTGTTCTAGCTCTGTGAAAAATGCTATTGATATTTTGATAGGGATTGCATTAAATATGTAGTTTCTTTGGGTAATCTAAACATTTAACAATATTTGTTCTTCTAATCCATGAGTGTGTAATGTCTTCCCATATTTTTGTGTGTGTCTTCTTCAATTTCATCAGTGTTTGTTGGGAGTTTTTGATTTGTGATTCAATGTTCTTGGTAGTAGTTGGTCTGCTAAAATTTTCTATTTCTTCCTGCTTCTATTTTGGTAGGTTCTATGTTTCTAGGAATTTATCCATTTCTTCAAGGTTGTCTAATCGGCATACATTTTTTTTCATAATATTCTCTTATAATGTTTGTATTTTTGTGGTGTGGATTGTTCTCTACACTCATTTGTGATTTTGTTTCAGTCCTTTCCCTTTTTTTCTTGATGATTCTAGCTAGAGGTTTACCAATTTTGTTGATATGTTTTCCAAAGAATGAGCTCCTGGTTTTATTGATTTTTTTAAGTTTCTATGTCATTTATTTCTACTCTAATCTCTATTATTTCCATCCTTCTGCTCATTTTGGGTTTTGTTTGTTGATTTTATTCTATCCGCTTTAGGTGTAATGTTAGGTTGTTTATTTCAGATTTTCCTTGCTCCTTAAGATAAGCCTGTATTCCTATACACTTCCCTCTTAAAACTGCTTTTACTGTATTCTAAATATTTGGGGTCGTTGTGTTTTCATTTTCATTAGTTTCCATGTAATTTTAATTTCTTCTTTGATTTCTTGGTTGATTCATTCACTATTTACTTGCATGTTATTTAACCTCCATTTATTTGTGCTCTTTCTAGAGTTTTCTTGTGGTTGATTTCTAGTTCCATAGTGATGTGGTGAGAGAAGATGCATTGTATGACTTTGATCTTTTTTAATTTGTTGAAACTTGTTTTGTGGCCTAATACATGATCTATTCTGGAGAACGTTCCATGTGCACTTGAAGAAAAAAATGTGTTTTCTTCTGTTTTACAGTGGAAAGTTCTGAATGTATCTGTTAAATCCATCTGGTCCAGTGTGTCATTCAAAGCCACAGTGTTTGTGAATTTTCTGTTTAGACAATATGTCCTTTAATGTAAGTGGAGTGTTAAAGTCCCCTACTATTAATGTATTACTATTTATTATTTTCTTCATGTTTGCTATACCTGTTTTATATATTTGAGTGCTCCCATGTTGGGTGATAACTATAATTATTATATCTTTTTCTTGGACTGTCCCCTTTATTGTTGTGTAGTGGCTTTGTCTCTTGTTAAAATTTTTGTTTTAAAGTCTATTTTGTCTGATATAAGTATTGCTATCCAGGCTTTCTTTTGACACCAATTCAAATGATAAATGTTTCTCCATCCCTTCACTTTCCATCTGCAGGTGACTTTAGGTTTCAAATTGGTCCCTTGTATACAGCATATACATGTTTTGTTTTTTGTTTTTTTAATCTACTCTATCACCCTATGCCACTTGTTTGGAGTATTTAGTCCATTTATATATGAAGTAATTATTGATATGTATTTATTGTCATTTTGTTACTTGTTTTGTGGTTGTTTCTATGCTCTTTGTCTGATTATTTCTTCTGTTTCTCTTTCATGGTTTGATGGTTTTCTTTATTGATATACTTGAATTCTTTTCACTTTATTCTTTGCTTATCTATTATTGTTTTTTTTAATTTGTGGTTACTGATAGGTTTGTATATAACATCTGCATATAGCAGTATGTATTAAGTTGATAGTCACTTGAATTTGAATCATTTTTTTACTCCTCTCCCCCCCCCAACACACACATTTTATGTATATGGTGAATTATTTTACATCATTTTGTTCCCTGACTCCTATGACTGTTTTTTTACAGACATATTTATTTTTCATACCCTCATATGTGGTCTTTCCTTTCTGGTCAAAGAGTCATCTATTTCTTGTATGGCTGGTTTAGTAATCATGAACTTTTTGAATACTTGCTTGTCTGACAAACTCTTTATTCTCCTTCTATTCTGAATGACAGCCTTGCTGGATAAAGTATTCTTGTTGAAGATTTTTTTTTTTAATTTTATTTTTGGGACAGAGAGAGAGACAGAGCATGAACGGGGGAGGGGCAGAGAGAGAGGGAGACACAGAATCGGAAACAGGCTCCAGGCTCCGAGCCATCAGCCCAGAGCCTGACGCGGGGCTCGAACTCACGGACCGCGAGATCGTGACCTGGCCGAAGTCGGACGCTTAACCGACTGCGCCACCCAGGCGCCCCACTTGTTGAAGATTTTTACCTTTCAGCACTTTGTCTATATCATGCCAGTCTCTTCTGGCCTACAAAGTTTCTGCTGATATCCTTATGGGGTTACCCTTGTATGTAGCTGTGTTATTTTCAATTGCTGCTTTTAGGTTTTTTTTTTTTATTACTACTTTTTGCTATTTTAATTATTATGTATCCTGGTGTTGGTTTTTTTAAAGTATCTCTGTGCCGCTTGGATCTGGATATCTGTTTCCTTCCCCAGATTAGGAAAGTTTTCAGCTATTATATCTTTAAACTTTCCACCCCCTTGTCTCTCTCTCTTCCTCTTCTGGAATCCGTATTATATGAGTGTTGTAACACTTGATGGAGTCAGAATTCTTTAAATATATTCTCAATTTGCATAAGTTTTTTATTTCCTATTGTTTACTCAATTTGGTTACTTTCTATTACTCTGTCTTCCAGGTCATTCTTTGCTCCACTTCATCTAGCCTTCTACTTATTCCATCACCTGTATTTTTATTTCATATATTGTGTTCTTCATCTCCGATTGTTTTTTTGTTTGTTTGTTTGTCTCTTTGTTATGGGTCTCAATGATGTTCTCCATTCTTTTCTCAAATACAGTGAGTACCTTTATGATCATTACACTGAATTCTCTATCAGGCATATTATTTATATCTGTTTGTTAGGTCTCTTGCTGTGGTTTGGTCCTTTTGTTTCATTTGGGATATATTATTCTCTCTCCCATGTTGTCTAACTCTCTGTGTCTTTTTCTGTACATTAGAAAAGTCAGCTACATTTCTGCTCTTGAAGTTAATGGCTTATATAGACTAGGTTTTGCAATGCCCTGCAATGTAGGATCAACCCCCTGATCCCAAGGACTTGGTACTTCAAGAAATGTCTCCTGCTTGTGGTATGTGCCCTGTTGTACTCTTATTTATTTTCCCTTTGGTTTAATTGTCTTCCATGCCTTCCTTTGGCAGGTTTGGGGTGTATTTTGGTTACCATCAGATTCCATGAGATAACCATTGGAAACAGAGCAATGGAAAAATATGCTAACTTTTTCCTTTCTCTTTCCCTCAACTTTCTCATTATTGCCTCCCATTGGATCAACTCAAGGGGAAATGAGCTGATACAAAAGCTGAGGCTAGCTTGCAGGATACAACTCTCTGAAAATACAGAATACAGGAGGCAGGAGTGGGGTCACACTCAGAACATTGAGTCCTGAGCCAGGGCAAAGGGTAACATGAATTTTTTTTTAATTTTTTAAATGTTTATTTATTTTTGAGAGCAAGAGAGACAGAGCATAAACAGGGGAGGGGCAGAGGAGACACAGAATATGAAGCAGGCTCCAGACTCTGAGCTATAAGCATAGAACCCAATGTGGGTCTCCAACCCACAAACTGTGAGATCATGTCCTGAGCCAAAGTTGCTTAACCAACTGAGCCACCCAGACTCCCCGTAATGTGAAATAATCTTTCTTAGATTTCATTCTCACTGTACTTGATAAAAATGTATAAATATAACTAATTTTTATAATTACTTTTCATGAAAGAATACTGTATATACACAGGTTTTTAAAAGTATTTTTCTGGAGTTTTTTGCATGTGAGATGATAATTTTTTAAGCAACAAAACATAAATAAAATTAAAAAAAACAAGTATATACAGCCTAATTTCACATCTTCTCTCCAAGATCTTCTGTTGTCTTTGGTAATTTTTTAATAGAGACATTTAAATATATTTAAGCAAAGATACCAAGAAGGAAGTTTGTACATGAGTGTGTCTTGCATAAAGAATCAGGACTACAGACAGTCCCCAGCACATGTTTAAAAGGCAGTGTGAAAGAGCCACATAAAGATACTATGAGGGTAAGGACAAAGAGATTGAAAAAAAATAATAATAAAGGTTGGGGAAACAGAGTCAGATGGAAGAGGCCAAATATATAAAACAATTCAAGAAGGAGTGGAAATTTCTTTAAAAAATTTATTTTATAGTAGAAATAATAGAAATATACCTTCTTAACAAAATTTTAAATATACAATGTGCTATTGTTGCCCATAGGTACAATGTTGTAGAACAGAGCTCTAGTTTATTCATCTTGCTTGACTGAAACTTTATGCCTGTTGATTAATAATTCCCCATTTCTGCCTACTCCCATACCATACTAACCATCATTCCACTCTTTGACTCTATGAATTTGATATTTTTGGGTATCTCATAAAGGAATAAACTGCAATAAATATCTCTCTGTGGCTGGCTTTTGTCACTTAGAGTAATATCCTCCGGATTAATCCATTTGGTCCTATATCATAGACTTTCCTTTTTAAAAGCTGCATAGCATTCCATTGTATGTATATGCCACATTTTACTTACCTATTCACATGTTGATGGCCATTTAGGTTGTTTGAACGTTTTAACTATTGTGATTATTGCTGCAATGAACACAGAAGTACTAATATCTCTTAAAGATACCAACTTCAGTTTTTGTCAGTATACACCCAGAAGTCAGATTTAGATCATATAGTTCTACTTTCATGTTTTAAGGAACGAGCATGCTGTTTTCCATAGTGACTGTGTAACATTTTACATTCCCACCAGCAAAATATAATAGTTCCCTTTTTTTCCACATTCTCATCAATATGTGTTGTCTTTTGATTTTGTGATAACAGCCTTCCTGACAGGTGTGAGGTGATCTCATTGTGATGTTGATTTTCATATCCCTGATAATTAGTGATGTTGAGCACCGCTTGGCTACTAGTATATCTTCTTCAGAGAAATGCCTCTTCAAGTCCTTTACCTATTTTTTAATCAGTTTTTTAATTATTGATTTATAGAAATTCCTTATGTATTTTAGAGGCTAACCACTTATCAGATGTATGGTTTGCAAATATTTTCTCCAATTTGTTATGTTCCCTTTTCATTCTATTGACTGATTCCTTTGTTGTACAGGTTTTTTTTGTTTGTTTGTTTTAGTTTTTTGCAGTTCTACTTATTTATTTTTTATTTTGTTGCCTGTGCTTTGGTGTCCTATCCATAAAATCATTGCTAAGACCAATATCAGGAAGCTTTTTCCTTTTTATTTTTCCTAATACTTTTGTAGTTTCAGTTCTTACTTTTTTTAAATGTTTATTTTTGAGAGAGAGAGACTGTATGTGTGTGTGCACGTGCGCGCGCAAGCGGGGAAGGGGTAGAGAGAAAGAAGGAGACACAGAATCCAAAGCCCCAGGCTCTGAGATGTCAGCACAGAGCCCAAAGTGGGCTCCATCTCATGAACCACAAAATCATGACCTGAGCCGAATGAAGTCAGATGCTTAACCAACTGAGCCACCCTGGTGTGTCCCTGTTCTTACTTTTAAGTCTTTAATCCATTTTGAGTTTATGTTTGTGTATGGTTTAAGAAGTGGATCCAATTACATTCTTCTATATGTTGAGATCTAGTTTTTCTAAAACAATTTGTTGAAGAGAGGATCTTTTTCCCATTGTGTATTCTCTTTTTTATCCCCCCATTGCGTATTGTCAATACCCTTGTTGAAGATAAGTTCACTGTGTATTAATTGACTTATTTCTGGACTCTGTTCTGTTGCTTTATATGTCTGTCTTTATGCCATTACCATACTTTTTTGATTGCTGAAGATTTAGAACATATTTTGAAATCAGGAAATATGATACTTCCATTTTTGTTCTTCTCAAAATTTATTTGGCTATTCATGGTATTTTGTGGTTCAGTAGAATGTAAGGATTTTTTTTTCCATAAATACTGGAATTTTGTAGACATTGCATTGGATCTGTAGATTGCTTTGGTATTTATATAGACATATTAACAATATTAAGTCTTCCAGTTCATGAACACATTTGTGTCTTGTTTAATTTCTTTCATCACTGTTTTATAGTTTTTTTCATATATAAGTGTTTTACTTCCTTAGGTAAGTTTATTCCTAAGTACTTTATTATTTTTGGTATTATTGTAAATGGGATTGCTTTTCTAATATTTTTCATATAGTTTTTTTTGTTATTGTATAGAAAAGCAATGTATTTTCTCCCAAATTTATCAAGGAATAATTGAGAAATATTGTTGTGTATATTTAAAGTGTATAACATTATTTTAGATCTGTATACAGTGTGGAGTGATTGCCAAGATCAACATAATTAACATCAATTAACTCACACAGTTACCTCTTTTTTATGTGTCTGCTGAGAATGCTTAGATTTACTCTCAACAACTTTCAAGTATAAAATACCAAATTAACTCTAGGCATCACACTGTACATTAGATCCTCAGAAATAACTCTTCTTCTAACTGCAAGTTTGTACCCTTTCACTTCTTTCTCTCCATTTTCTTCTATCCCCAACTCCTCAACCATCACTTCTATTTCCTGTTTTTATAAAACCATATATTTATTTATTTATTTACTTACGTTTAGATTCAACATACAAGTGATACTGTACTATATTTCTCTTTCCCTTCTGGCTTATTTCATCTTGATTTTGAAATCTGCAACTTTACTAAATTTATTATTTATAATAGTTTTCTTATGGAGTCTGCAGGGTTTTCTACATATAAGCATATATCATACACAAACAGGGACATTTTTACTTTTTCCTTTACAATTTGGATATTGTTTCTTTTTCTGGCTTAATTGCTCTGCCTAGGACTTATACAACTGTTGAATAAAAATGACAAGAGTGAGTACTTTTGTCTCTTCCTGATCTTAGTGGAAATGTTTTTAATTTTTCACTCTTAAGTATGGTGTTAACTATGGGCTTTTCATATATAGTATTTATTCCTTCTATTATTCAATATTAAATTTAATTATTAAGAGTTATAATGAAAGATTGCTGAATTTTGTCAAAGGTTTTTCTACATTTATTGAGATGGTCATGTGATTTTTAGTCTTTATTCTTTTAACATGGTATTTTACATTAATATTTATATGTTGAACAATCCTGGAGATAAATCATAGTTAGTCATGGAATATGATTCTTTCACCATGCTGTTAGATTCAGTTTGTTAATTATTAATATTTTATTGAAGAATTTTCTACTTTCATCAGAAATATTAGCATGTAATTTTCCTTTCTTGTGATGTCTTTTTGTGGATTTGGCTTTAGGGTAATATTGACCATGTAAAATGAGTTTGAAAATGACCCATCATATTTTATTGTTTTGGGAGAGTTTGAGAAGACTTAATATTATCTCTGAATGTTTGGTAGAATTCACCATTGAAGCCATTGATCCTGGTCTTTCTTTTGTTAAGGAGGTTTCTGACTACTGACTCATTCACTATACTCATTACAAGACAGTTCAGACTATATTTCTCCATGATTCAGTCTTGATAGATTGTAAGTTTGGTTACCTAATTTTTTGACATATAAGTATTCAGTGTCTTATGATGGGTTTTATTTTCTATCATTACTTTTAATGTCTGTTCTTTTATTTGTTTTTATTTATTTGACCCTTATCCCTTTTTTCTTAGTCTAGTCAAGGGTTTATCAATGTTATCATTGATCATTTCAAAAATCCAACTCTTATTTTCACTGGTCTTTTTCTATTCTATTTTCTATTTATTTACACCTACTCTAATCTTATTTCCATCCTTCTACATTAAGGTCAGTGTGTGTATTTTTTGTTTAGTTTTATAAGATGTAAAATTAACTTGTTTGAGACCTTATTTTAAATTTATTTTTTGATTTAATTTTTATTATTTTATTTATGTTTTTTATTTTTATTAAAGTATAGTAAACACAATGTTATATTAGTTTCAAATGTATAAAAAATTAGTGATTCAATAACTCTGTACATTATGCTATAATTCACCATACTATAGCTACCATCTGTCACCATATAACACTATTACAATAACATTGGCTATATTCCTTATCCACTACCTTTCATCCACATGACTTATGTATTTCATAACTGGAAACTGCTACCTTCCTCTCCCGTTTAATCATTTGGCCCATCCTCCTACACTGTCCATTCTGGTGACCACCTTTTTTCCCCCTGTTTTTATGAGTGTTTCTATTTTTGGTTTATTTATTTATTTATTTATATTCCACATATAAGTGAAATCATATGGCATTTGCTTTCCTTTTTTGAATTATTTTACTTAATATAACACACTCTATGTCTATTCATGTGGTTGTCAATGGTAAGATCTCACCTTTATTTATGTATGAGTAATATTCTAGTGTGTGTGTGTGTGTGTGTGTGTGTGTGTGTGTGTGTAGACACATAAATGCCATAAATCTTCTGTATGCATCTATCAGGTTGCTTCCATACCTTGGCCATTGTAAATAATGCTGCAATAAACAGGGTGTGTACATCTTTTTGAACTAGTATGTTTTTTTTGTTTGCTTGTTTGTTCTTTGGATAAATACCCAGTCAAGAAATTGCTAGATCATATGGTGTCCCTATTTTTAATTTTTTATGATGCTCCCTAGTGTTTTCCATATTGCTGCCCTAATTTAGAATCCAACCAATAGGATACAAGGGTTCCTTTTTTCCCACACCCTTTCCAATGCTTGTTATTTCTTATCTTTTTTATTCTAGCCATTTTGATAGGTGTGAGGTGACATTTCATTGTAGTTTCAATTTGCATTACCCCCCTTATTTGTAATGTTGAGCATCTTTTCATGTGTGTGTTAGCCACCTGTATGTCTTCTTTGGAAATATGTATATTCAGGTATTCTTCCTATTTTTAATAGGATTATTTGTGGTTTTGGTGTTGAGTTGTAGAAGTTCTTCATATATTTTGGATATAAGTACCTTATCAGATATAGCATTGGCAAGTATTTTCTCACATTCAGTAGGTTGGTTTGTTTATGGTTTCCTTTGCCATGCAAAAGCTTTTTATTTTTGTGTAGTCCCAATAGTTTGTTTTTACTTTTGTTTCCTTTTCCTAAGAAGACTTATCTAGAAAAATGTTTCTACAATCAATACAGAGAATACTGCCTATGTTTTCTTCTGGGAGTTTTATAGTTTCTGGTCTGACATTTAAGTCTTTAATCCACATTCAGTTTATTTCTGTGTATGGTGTAAGAAAGTGGTCTGGTTTCGTTCTTGTGTGTGTGTAGTTGTCCAGCTTTCCTAGAACCATTTACTGAAGACCTGTCTTCCTCATTGAATATTCTTGTTTCCTGTGTTGTGGATTAATTGAACATAAAAGTGTGGGTTTATTTCTGGGTTATCTTTTTTGTTCTATAGATCTATGTGTCTATTTTTCTAATAGTACCATATTGTTTTCTTTATTATAGCTTTATAGTATAAATTGAAGTCTGGGATTATAATGCCTTCAGCTTTGGTCTTCCTCAAGGTTTCTTTGGCCGTTTTGTGACTCCTTACAAATTTTATGATTATTTGTTCTAGTTCTGTGAAAATGCTGCAGGTATTTTGAGAGAATTGCAATGAATTTGTGGATTGTTTTGGGTAGTTTGAATATTTTAACAATATTCCTCAAATCCATGAGTATGGTATGTGTTTCAATTTGGTCATGTTGCTCTCAATTTCCTTCCTCAGTGTTTTATGGTTTTGAGAGTCCAGGTCGGTCACCTCCTTGGTTAAGTTTATTTCAAGTTTATTTAAGTTTATTTTACTTTTTTAGTGCAATCATAAATGAAATTGTTTTCATAATTTCACTTTCTGCTATTTCATTATTAGAGTATAGAAATGCAATATATTTCTGTATATTAATTTCATACCTTCAAATTTACTGAATTTATTTATTCTAATATTTTTTGGTAGATATTTTAAGGTTCTATATATATCCTGCCATCTGCAAATAGTGAGTTTTACTTTTTTCTTACCAATTTGGATACCTTTTATTATTTTTTAAAGTGTTTATTTTTGAGAGAGCTCACACACTAGTGGGGAAGAGGCAGAGAGAGAGGGATACAGAGGATCTGAAGTGGGCTTAGTGCCATCAGCAGAGAGCCCAATGTGGGGCTCAAACCCATGATCCATGAGATCATGATGTGAACAGAAGTCAGACACTTAACCGACTGAGCCACCCGGGCACCCCACCTTTTTTTTTCCTTGTCGGATTGTGGTAGAGAAGACTTCCAGTACTACGATGAATAAAAAATGGTGTAAGTGGCCATCCTTTCCTTTTACCTGACCTTAGAGGAGGAGCTCGTAGTTTTTCACCATTGAATATGATGTTAGCTGTGAGTTTTTCATCCATGGCCTTTATGTTGAAGTATGTTCCCTCTAGATCCACTTCGTGGAGGTATTTTAATCATGAGTAAATGTTGAATTTTGTCAAATGCTTTTTCTGTATCTCTTGAGACAATCATATGAGTTTTATCCTTCATTTTATTAATTTGGTATATCACACTGATTTGTGAATATTGAATCATCCTTGAATCCCCAAAATAAATCCCACTTGATTGTGAATGATCTTTTTAATGTATTATTCAATAAAGTTAGCTAATATTTCAGTGAGAATTTTCCAATCAATATTCATCAGGGATAATGGCCTGTAGTTTTTAGGTAGTGTCTGTCTGGTTTTGGTATCATGGTAATCCTGGCCACATAAAATAAATTTGGAAACTTGCCTTCCTCTTCTATATTGTAGTCTAGTTTCAGGAGAATAGACATTAACTCCTCTTTAGATATGTGGTAGAATTGAACTGCGAAGCCATTTACTCCTAGACTTTGTTTGTTGCAAGTTTTTTGATTACCAACTCAAATTCAATCCTAGTAATCAGCTCAGATTTTCTTTTTCTTCTCGATTCAGGTTTGGAAGATTGGCCCCAGTAATTTATCCATTTCTTCTTAGTTGTACAATTCGTTGGCTTATAATTTTTTGGAGTAGTCTCTTAAAAATCTTTCTATTTGTGGGGCGCCTGGGTGGCTCGGTCGGTTAAGCGTCCGATTTCGGCTCAGGTCACGATCTCGCGGTATGTGAGTTCGAGTCCCACATTGGGCTCTGTGCTGACTGCTCAGAGCCTGGAGCCTGTTTCAGATTCTGTGTCTCCCTCTCTCTCTGACCCTCCCCCGTTCATGCTCTGCCTCTCTCTGTCTCAAAAATAAATAAATGTTAAAAAAAATTTTTTAAAAAATCTTTCTATTCGTGTGGTGTCCATTGTTACTTCTCTTTTGATTCTGATTTTCTTTATTTGGATCTTTTTTTTTCTTGATGAGTCTGGCTAAACGTTTTTGAATTCTGTTTATCATTTCTAAGAACCAGCTCTTGGCTTCATTGACCCTTTGGGTTTTTTGTTTGTTTGTTTTGTTTTGTTTTAGTCTCGATTTATTTTTGCTCTGATCTCTATTATTCCTTCCTTCTAGTCATTGGGCTTTGTTCTTTTTCTAGTTCCTTTAAATGTAAAGTTAGATTAATTATTTGATATTTTTCTTTTCTTGAAGTAAGCCTTTATCATTATATATTTTTCACTGTTGTATTTTATTTTCACTTGTATCTAATTTCTTTTTTTTAATTTCTTCATTGATCTATTCATTGTTTAGTATCATGTTGCTTAGCCTCCACATGTTTGTGGGTGTGTTTTCCAGTTCTGTTGGTTTTTTGTTTGTTTGTTTGTTTTTATTTTTGTGATTGATTTCTAGTTTCATACTGTGGTAAGAAAAAATGCATGATATAAATTCTGTCCTCTTAAATTTGCAGTTTAATATGCAATTTAAGAGGATTGCAGCAGAATACACAGTGTATTCTGTTGTATTGGGATGGCATGTTCTGTATATATCTGTTAAGTCTATCTGATCTAATGTGTTGTTTGAATAAACTATTTTCTTATTGATTTTCTGCCTGGATGATCTATCCATCGATGCAAATAGGATTTTAAAGTCTGCTACTATTATTGTATTAATTCCAATTTCTCCTTTTATGTTTGTTAATATTTTCTCTATGTAGTTAGGTGCTCCTATTTTGGGTCCATAGATACTTACAATTTCTATATCTTCTTGTTGGAGCTATCCCTTTATCAATATGTAATGATTTGCTTTGTCTCTTGTTACAGTATTTGTTTCAAAGTTTTTTTTTTTTTCTGATAGATATATTGCCACTCTGGCTTTTGTTTACACTTCTGTTTGCATGGAATATATTTTTCCATATAGAATATCTTTCATTCCTCTGCTTTCAGTCTGTATGTGTCTTTAGGTCTGATAGGAGTCTCTTTAAGCAGCAGATGTTGAATCTTCTTTTTTTTATTATTCATTCTGCTACCCTCTGTATTTTTATTGAATATTTAGACCATTTACATTTAAAGTAATTATCAACAGGTATGTATTTACTACCATTTTGTTATTTGTTTTCTGGGTTTTTTTGTAGTTCTTCTCTTTTCCTTTTTTTCTTCTCATGCTCTTTTTTTCCCTTGTGATTAATGACTCTTCAGTGTTAAGCTTGGCTTTCTTTCACTTTACTTTTTGTGTTTCTAATATAGATTTTTTTCTTCTATAATTACCATGGGGTTCATATATAACATTCTAAATATGTAGGAGTTTATATTATGTTAGTGACCACTTAAGTTCAAACACATTGTTTAGAAATTTTTTTTAATGTTTATTTATTTTTGAGAGACAGAGAGGGACAGAGTCTGAGGGGGAGAGGGGCATAGAGAGAAAGACACAGAATCTGAAGAAGCTCCAGGCTCTGAGCCATCAGCACAGAACCCGACGCGGGGCTTTAACTCACACACTGCAAGATGATGACCTGAGCCGAAGTCCGACACTTAACTGAGCCACTCAGGTGCCCCTAAACACATTCTTGAAAAAAAATATTTTTACATCCCCTGCACGTTTTAAGTAAATGTTGTCATACTTTACATCTTTTTATTTTGTGAGCCCCCTTAAGTATTTTTTTAGATATGATAGATTTTACTACTTTTGTCTTTTAACCTTTATACTAGCCTTATAAGTGATTGCTCTACTGTCTTTACTGTGTGCTTATTTTACATATGAAAATTTTTCCTTTCATAATTTTCTTCTAATTATGGCCTTTTCTTTTCCACTTAAAAGAAGTCTCTTTAATATTTTATGTAAGGCCAATTTAGTGATAATGGCCTTCTTTAACTTTTGTTTGGGAATATCTTTATCTCTCCAATAATTCTGAACTGCCTTACCATACAGAGTATTCTTGTTTCTAGGTGTTTTTCTTTCAGCACTGTGAATACATCATGCTAACCCCTCCAGTTTACAAAGCTTCTACTAAAAATCAGCTGATAGCTTATGGAGTTTCCCTTGTACATTACTAGCTGCTGCTTTTAAAATTATCTCTTTATATTTAATCTTTGACATTTTAATGTCAAACAGGTGGCATTCTGTGCACCTCCTTGGGTTCATCTTGTTTGGAACTCTCCGTGCTTCCCAAACCTGGTTGTCAATTTCCTTCCCCCAGTTAGGAAAGTTTTTAGCTACTATTCCTTTAACTAAATTTTCTTTCCCTTTCTCTTCTCCTTCTGGGACTCCTATGATGTAAATGTTTGTTACTTAAAGATATTCAAGAGATCCCTTAAACTATATACATTTTTTCCTTTTTTTTAAATTTTTGCTGTTTAGCTTGTATGCTTTTTATTGTCCTGTCTTGCAGATCACTGTTCCATTCTTCTGCTTCCTCTATTCTACTGTTGATTCCCTCCAGCATATTTTTCACCTCCATTACTGTTTTTTTTAACTCTAATTGGTTATTTTTTATATTTTCTATCTGTGGTGAAGTTCCCACTAAACTTATCTACTCTTCTCTCCAGTCTAGTGAACATCTGTACAACCATTACTTTGAACTCTATCAGGTAGATTGGTTATCTCTATTTCATTTAGTTCCTTTTCTAAAGTTTTGCCTTATTCTTTTGTTTGGAGATTATTCCTCTGTCTCTTCATTTTGCTTGGTATTCTGTGTTTGTTCTTATGAATTAAGCAGAAGAGCCACTTCTCCTAAATTGAAAGAATTATTTTGTGTACAGCCATCCCCTGTGTAAACTGTGGGTACCTAGTGACTTTGGCTGGCTTTTGAGGCTGTAGTTGGTGTGGGCTGGGGGTCTCAAGGAACTCTGTGCAGAGGGTGCCCCAGAAGGACAGCTGAAGCTGAAGTGGGTATTGAGCTGGGGTGGCCCTAGGTCATTCTGTGCACACAGCACCCAGGCAGGACAATAGAACTTTGTGTGGGCATAAGCCAGGAGGACCTGATGCTCTCTGCACAGAAAGTATTCTTGCAGGACAGCTGCAGATAAAGTTGGTTCAAACTGAGGTGTCCTGGGTTTCTCAACACTGGGCTACCTTGATGGGCCAAGACAGACATGGCCAGGGAGTCCCAGATTGCTCCATGCAGGAGGCACACTAACAGTGAAGCTGGAGCCAAGGTAGGGTTTGGGTTAGGGTTCCTGAGGCACTTATTACAGAGGCAGCTCTGGCAATATGGCTTGAGCCAATGTAAGCATGAACCAGGAGGTCCCAGAGTGTTCTGTGCCCAAGGTGCCCACCCTATCAAGTCATCTAACAATGAAATGGTGTGGGCCTAAAGTGTTCCTGGGTGCTTTCTGTCTCTGTTACCTTGGCAAGGTGGCTGAAACTATAATGAGCATTGACCAGAGGTGTCCCAGTATGTACTGTGCTGAGGCTGCCTCAGTAGGATGCATTGACCTGGGCTAGAGGGCTGGAGTTCACTGAGGAGGTAAACCAGATTGGGCACTCAGACTCTGCACCTGTCTACTCTGTCAAGGTGGAAGGTGAATGTAAGCCAGGATGCTCTCCAAGTCCTACAACTTGGAGAGAATTTCAGCAACTCTACTACCATTTGGAGGAGATACAGAACTTAACTCTTTATATTCTAGTTGCTCTTTGAAATCATAGCTTTCTGTGCCCCAGGGCAGACAAATTTACTCACATTCCCTTGGTACTATTCCTCCTCACTGCAGTTTGCAGTGTCCAGGGAGGGCACAGTTGCCTTAGATACCTTTGTTGTGCAGAAGTTGTTTAATCAGCCCTCAGTACTACTTTAGGAGGAATTGCTCTATAAATATGTATAGAATTGGTGTGTCCATGGAAGAGGTGAGTTCAGGGTCTTCTTACATCACTATCTTGGGCCAGAAGCCTTCCTTTTAAATGTAGGCATCGATTGCTATGAAATTCCCTCTTAGAAATGCTTTTGCTTTATCCTATAAATTTTGGTATATGGTGTTTTCATTTTTATTTGTCTAGTTGTATTTTTATTATTTATCTTTTTAAAGATGCTAGAAACTTTATTTCCCTATAAAACAATGAAATTCTGCCTTTATAATATAGGAGGAAAGAATAAATAGTATAAACATGGCATTTATTGTGTTGAGTTCCACTTGTATGAGTCTGAAGAACAGTATCACTTCCTTAATAAAATGTATTTGTCTAGAAGTATATTTAAATTTCACTTTTGATTTCTTTGATTCAATGGTTGTTCAAGAATATGTTCTTAATTTCCATATACTTACGAATTTTTCAGTTTTCTTCCTGCTACTTGTTTTTTTTCCACTGTAGTCAAAAGAGATATTTAGTTTGACTTCAGTCTTCTTAAATTTGTTAAGACTTGTTTTGTGACATGACTTGTGATCTATCCTACAGAAATATCTAATATCTCTGTGCACTTGAGAAAAATGTGTACTATGCTATCGTAAGGTGGAATGTTTTGTATATGTGTGTTAGATTAATTTGATCTATGGTGTCATTCAGGTCATATATTTTCTCATTGAGTTTCTTTTTTTTTTATATTAAATTTATTGTCAGATTGGTTTCCATACAACGCCCAGTGCTCATCCCAACAGGTGGCCTCCTCAATACCCATCACCCACCCTCCCCTCCTTCCCACACTCCATCAACCCTCAGTTTGTTCTCAGTTTTTAAAAGTCTCTTATGTGTTGGCTCCCTTCCTAACATTTTTTTCCTTCCCCTCCCCCATGGTCTTCTGTTAAGTTTCTCAGGATCCACATAAGAGTGAAAACATGATATCTGTCTTTCTCATTGAGTTTCTCACTGAATGTGCTACCCATTGCTGAGAGTGGGATAGTAAAATCTCCTACTATTATTATACTGCCATTTTTCCTTCAGTTCTATCAATATTTGCTATGTATAAATATATGTATATAAAAAATATATAAATGGTATATTATCTATTCATATACTTTATATGAATATATATAAATATTATGTGTATAATTATATACTTATATAAATACATCTACAATATATAGGTATCGAGCATGTAAGCATGTTGATTGCATATATATTTAAAATTGTTAGTTATTCATTGTGGAAGGAGCCTTTTATAATTATATAATATCCTTTGTCTCTTGTGATAACTTTGTTTTATTTACAGTCAATTTTATTTCAGTTTAGATATCCCTAATCTTTTTTGGTCACCATTTGCCTAGAATATCTTTCACTTTTAGCTTTTTTGTGTCCTTGGATCTAAATTGAATTTTCTGTATGCAGCATATAGCTAGGACTTGTGCTTTTTTATTCACTAAGCCTCATTATATACTTTGATTAGGAGGTTTAATTTGCTTACATTTAAAGTAATGATTAATACGAAAGGAGCTACTATTGTCATTTTTGTTGTTTTCTGCTGGTCTTGTAGTCTTTTGGTCTTTCCTCTCTTGCTGTCTTCCCTTGTATTTTTTTTTTCAACGTTTATTTATTTTTGGACAGAGAGAGACAGAGCATGAATGGGGGAGGGGCAGAGAGGGAGGGAGACACAGAATCGGAAACAGGCTCCAGGCTCTGAGCCATCAGCCCAGAGCCTGACACGGAGCTCTAACTCCCGGACCGCGAGATCGTGACCTGGCTGAAGTCGGACGCTTAACCAACTGCGCCACCCAGGTGCCCCTTCCTTTGTATTTTTTATGTTGATAAGATTTTACTCCTTTTCTTTTGTGTAACTTCTGTAGATATTTTGTGTATGTGTGGTTACTTTGATGCTCAAGAAAATATCTTATAGTTATAACAATCTATTGTAAGCTAATAACTTAAATTCCATTGCATAAAAAACTACATTTTAATTTCTACAGCCACATTTTAGGTATGGCCATAATTTACATCTATTTATATTTAAAATTTTTAATATATTATAGTAATTTTGATACTTTTGTCTTTTAACTTTGATTTTAAAATTAAAAGTTAGGGGTGCCTGGGTGGCTCAGTCACTTAAATGTCCAACTCTTGATTTTAACTCAGGTCATGATCTCACAGTTCATGACATTGAGCCGTGTCAGGCTCTATGCTGACAGTGCGGGGCCTGCTTGGGATTCTCTCTCTTCTTCTCCCTCTGCCTCTCCCCCACTCACATGCACAATCTCTCTCTCTCTCTCTCTCAAAATAAATAAGTAAACATTTAAAAATAATGATTAAAATTAAAAGTTATTTATCCACCATGATTTCGGTAATATAGTATCCTGTAGTATTTCTAAAAAGGCTTCTCTAGTGGTGATGAATTCCCTTACCTTTTGTTTGTCTGAGAAAGCCTATCATGCCTTTATTTTTGAAAGAGTTTGCTGGATATTGTAATCTTAGTTGGCACTTGTTTCCTTTTTTCTTTAAGCCTTTGGATATATCATCCCATTCCCTTTCAGTCCATAAGGTTTCTGCTGAAAAGTTTGTTCATGGTGTTATGGAGGTCTCCTCATATGTGACAAATTGCTTTTCCCTTCTTGTCTTCAAAATTCAGTCTCTCTTTGACTTGATACTTCATAAAAATTTGTCTTCATGGATTTCTTTGGGTTCATATTATTTGGGTGCCTGTCAGCTTCTTGGATCTGCATGTCAATTTCCATTTTCAGATTTGGGAAATTTTTAGCCATTATGTTGTTGAATAAGCCTTCTGGTCATTTTTCTATTTTTCTTCTGGGATTCCTATAATTTTTTCCTCAAAGGTGTTCCTTAACTCCCTTAAAACTTCTTCACTCTTTTTATTTTTTTTCCCTTTTTGCTTCTCTGACTGAATTATTTCTACTGATTTGTCTTTGAGTTTACCAATTATTTTTTTCTGCTTAATCTAGTCTGGTGTTGCAATCTTCTAGTGAAATTTTTAGTTAAGTTATTGTATTCTTTAGCTCCTTAATTGCTGTTTGGTACTTTTTAATATTTTGTGTCCATTTGTTGAAGTTCTCACTTTCTACATGCATTGTTTTCTTGACTTTGGTGAGCATCTTTATGAAAGGTATTTTTTTTTCAACGTTTATTTATTTTTGGGACAGAGAGAGACAGAGCATGAACGGGGGAGGGGCAGAGAGAGAGGGAGACACAGAATCGGAAACAGGCTCCAGGCTCTGAGCCATCAGCCCAGAGCCTAACGTGGGGCTCGAACTCACAGACCGCGAGATCGTGACCTGGCTGAAGTCGGACGCTTAACCGACTGCGCCACCCAGGCGCCCCTGAAAGGTATTTTTTAATTCTCCATCAGGTAAATAATAAACTCTGTTCCACTAGAGTCCATTTTTTTTCAAGATTTATCTTGTTTGTTTGGAACATCTTTTCCTGATTCTTCATTTTCCTTGACTCTCTCTTACTGTGTTTGCTTTAGACAAATCAGATACCACTCAGTCTTCACAGAGTGGTCTTATATAAGAGATGATCTCTGCCAATCAGCCTGGACAGAGATTCTGAGACTCTCTACCAGGTCATTCCCTCTTATGGAGAAGTAGGACGCTGTGGTATTTGTTTGCTTGCTATTTACTGAGTTGAAGTGCTCGATCTGCTGGACTTGACAGAGCTTCAAAAGTGATGAGAGAGATGCCAGTTTTTTGAGCAGCCCCAAAGAAGTTTGGATGCTGATACACAGATCCACTCTTTCTTCTCCACGGGGAAGCTGAAAACTAATCTTACCTGCCTACTGACTCTGTGCTGAATGAAATAGTATCTATCAGACAAAGCCACCACGTCCATCCTTCCCTGGGAAAATATATTGTGCTAGAACCATCAGAGTTCCAAGACTGGCAAGACAGAAGATAGACCTCTGTGGAGCTCCCTTGGAAAAGTTAAGGTGCTTCTTCCGTGAACCAAATTTTTCTTTTCCTGAGTGAAACAGAGAGGTAGACAGTCTCCAGACAGAAGGTGTCCTGAATATTCCTGTTTGCTTTGATGAGTCTGGTTTTACATTTTCCTGAGAGGTGGAAGAAACTTTCTTCATTTCTGATTTTTCACAAAAGGAATTTGTCCATTAATTGTTGCTGAATCTGTGTGTTTATGGAGGAAAGAGGGTCCAGGGCTGCCTAATAGGCCATCTTGCTAATGTCATTCCTCTTTTGTTTCTTTTCTTTTTTTTTTCTTCTCTCTCTCTTTCTTTCTCTTTCTTTCTTTCTTTCTACCATTGTTTGACATGAGAGTCAAGGATTTTTGTTTAAGTATAGGTTTATTAATAGAAATTCTAGATAAGCCTTTCCAGTAATACATCATCTATATTCTTCAGTTTCAGTTTATTTCAATTTGTTCAAGAAATTAAATCAACTTACTAATCAATACAAGTATATAATAAATTTTAAAAGACTTTCCAGTATTTTTTAACATTCTCCTATACATAATGCTATAATTGTTTCCAAAATATTTGACTTATTATCCATTTCTTTTTTTAAACCAGTGAATAAGAGCATCAATCAATGAAATCAGTAGGATAATAGAGGGCAAGAGAGGCTTTTAATGAATACATAATGTGAATTTTAACTAAATGTGTCAGATACTACTAGGTGCTTTATACACATTAATTAAATCAATATTCACCAAAATCCTATAAGGTAGTTTAGGATTCAAATTAAAACAAACAAATAGAAACAAACACTGATATACAGAATTATTAAGCAAATACTAAAGTTAACCAGCTACTAAATTATATAATCAATACTCTAAGAAGTATCTATTCTTTCCCTATGGCATGTTTACCCTTCTAAAATATAAGCTGTACCTTAACATGAAATATTATTTAATTTTAACTAAAAAAAAATAAAGTATGAATTTTCTTATTTAACAAAAAATATAGTTTTTATATTTTATCAATTGTACACTAATTTAAAAACAATGCATATTTTAATAGTAATACTTTGTTATTAAATCATATGTAAGACAATTTAATGTTCCATAATGCCAGAAAATTAGATACTTGGCACATACATGACCACTTTTCTAATTGTTCTATATTTAGTAAAGTATACACAAAGGAAATAATATATGTTTAAAAATGCAATCAAATGAAATTTTAGTATATGCTTTTAATATAATTTTTGGTAGCATAGTCATTTGATAGTTTTAACTGCAGACTAAAACTGAATTGATAGCAGTTACCAAGAAAAACACTAGTGAAGTAGTAAAAATAGGAATTTAATCATGGCAAATGAATTTTCATTAAATAAAGTACATTTCATTATAAGAAATCCTTTTTTGTCTTCTATAAGCTTTTTAAAGAACTTTACTCAATTCTTGATATATAAACATATATAAAATTTTAGATACATTTTTACATCATTTTCTTAATGTAGCTTATTTTAACTTTGCTTCAAAAATATTTTTTTTCATGCATGATTTTCTTGTGTTTGTTTTTCTGCTCCTTTTCTCATTCTTTTTTTCCTTTATGCATTGCTAAAACTTGTGTGCTATTTTTCACTTGATAAGTAACATGGGGTAATACTGCAGTGTTGATGCCAGTTCAGAACAATTTCTTATTTCCGTTAAGAATTTGAGACTACTCTACATGGCTTTAATTTGTGTTTTGATTTAGTTCTTTAATTTGTGTTTTGGCTTCGTTGATTTGAATTTTTAATAGATAAAAGAAGGTGTGTAACCACTTTAAAAAAATCCTACACCAGCCCCTCCCACCAACATTAAGACTTCTACAAATAGTATGTACGATTTTAGCATTTCAGTAATAAGTGTTGTCATTGGCAAATATATACGTTAAACAAATGTTGTTAAACATGTATATGTATATTAATATTTCAGATAATACCACGAAGATTTTATATTCACAACAGACTTTATATTAATTAAATTACATTTAATTATATAAATTATATTAATTAATTAATTAATTCCAATAATATTTTATTGTATTAATTAAGTACAATATTGCTTTGGTATCTCCATATTTACTACATTTTCATGTAGTTGCATGATGTGTGATAAATACTAAATTTTATAAGTGTCAATGTTAATTTTGTAAACCACAAGATATACATGATAAAATGAAGTTTTTATTAAGGATACCTGAGCGACCTCATGTCCAGCAGCCATATTTCAACATGGTTTCATTTTGTGAGATTCAAGTTATGTGGAAAAAAATAATAATTAAATTACTTCTTATTGAAATAACTTATGAGAAAGCCTTCTATGATTTTTATGATATAAAATATTGAATATAGACTTTTTCTTGTTAGATTCTATACTGAATACAGCTTTTAGTGAAGATTTTGTTCATATATTTCATCTGTACTGTTCATTTTATAATTGAATAGCAGTATGACCATCCATGAAAAAGTAAAGCATATTTTGAAATGGTTAAAGGATTAATAAATAAAAGAAATAGTATTTTAGTTACCATAAAATGCAGGACTACATAGAAAAATCATTAGGCCTTTTTAGCTTACATCCAAGCAATTTTTTAAAATATTATTATTATTATTTTTATTTATTTATTTTTTTACAGAGAGAGAGCACAAGCAGGGGAGAGCAGCACAGAGAGAGAGAGAATTGTAAGCAGGCTCCATGCTCAGCACAGAGCTCAGCATGGAGCTCAATCCCACAACCCTGGGATCATGACCAGAGTTGAGTCAAATGCTCAACTGACTCAGCCATGTAGGCACCCCTAAGTAATTGTTCTTTGGATATCAGTAATTCAATCAACTTCTCTACCAAAACTTTTATACCATTATTATACCTATATTGGAAATATTTAACTTGATCAAGTTTATAAATTTTAAATACAATAATGCAACACAATGATAATTTGATTGTACTGAATATCAAGAATTACACTATAAGCAGTCTCTGTAATTCTATTCTGAGTATTGTCTTATAGAGTATTTTAGTGTGTATTTACATGTTTTCAGTATTGTTCACTGATTTATTGTATAACTTTTACAACTTATTATGAGAGGTATTTGTAATATGCATTTTCCATTCTTTTTATTATATATTTGGTCTTAGTCCAGTGTCCAACAAAAGGAGAAAATTAATATATATTTTTGAATGACTTAAAGAATTTATTTTTTCAATGGCTAGAAAATAACTTTCCAAATTTCTTGAGAAATAATGCATGGTTGTGTCATTTCTGAATGTCACATATATAACCAGATCTTTCTGTTGCTTGATGTATAAAAGAAAACTAGCCAATCTTAGTCCACTACTTTTTGTTAGGTGAAGACAATGATTTTAGCCCATTAGGTTTTTGTACATCTTGTCTGATTGTTTTTTTCCATCCATTACTTGAAAGTCTGTAATATAACTAGGATCTGTCCAGGTATTGATCATTTTATAACTTCTTCCTGTTCCGTGGTATGAGTTTCTGTTGTAGAAATTCAAGATTTCCTTCAGTTCAGAAGCTCTCTTTTGTTACATATTCAAACATCTTTTCTTTTCTTTTCTTTTCTTTTTGAAATAGATTATCTATAGCTAATTATTTAAAAGTTGACCTTTTTGTCTTTTGTTTGCCTTCTGTTTTAACTGACTCTTTCTACAGTGCTCGAAGCAGAAAGACAGCATAAGTGAGAATAACCTCCTGTGTATTTCTTCTCTCATTGCTGCTGGCTAGTGGCTGAAAATAGCTGCTGTATATATTGTCCACTTTTATGGTTGTTTATGGTTGAAAGGCAAGTAACCAATTCTAGTTACTCTGCAATGGCTAAAAGTATATATTCACCAAAAGTTATATTTTAATTCAGAGGGAAATAAAGATGTATTGTAAAATTTACTGACTGTATAAGAGAAAATGTGTTTTGATTTAAAAATGAGCTATTTGGATATAGACAGATACCATAATATACCAGGATATATTGAGGAATTTTTAAAAATAGAGAATAAATGCTTCATATATAATATACAAAGAGCTCTACAATATACAAAATAATATATATATAAATAAATATCCATAGTATATACAAAGACACATAGTAAAATGACCAACATCCCCCCAAAATAAATGTGGAGTTCACTGAATATTATCTTTCAATTCTCCTTAAAATATATCAACATATATTTAAACTCCTAAAAATCAGGTAAGACAACATAAAATAGTAATAATAATTTTAAATATATTAAATTTGGGTACTTAAAAATATAATATTCCATCTTGGTGAGAATACTGACAGAGATACCATCATATATTCTTGGGGTAGATGCAAACTCTTATAAAAATTTTAGAAATTCAAATTTCTTTCAATTTGAATTTCAGATTGAAACCTGAAAATTCACAGACCTCATAATCAAAACCAATTTACTCCTGGAAATATATCTCATTAGAATGAAAAAAAAAGAACATATAAGAATGTATGAGAAGTTTACAATAACATTAAAAATAATAAAATACGAACAAAATTAGGGAAGCAAATGACTTGTACACTAAAATCTACAAAATGTTACTGAAAGCAATTAAAGAACACAATGGAAAGACATAGAGTGTTCATGGATTAGGAGACTTAAGATATCAACAGTACTCAAAGTGATCTATAGGTTCAATGTAATCCTATAAAAATCCCAACTTTTTATCTACAGAAATAAAAAATCCTAAAATTCATGTGAAACCTCAAGCGACCCTGAATAGCCAAATCAATCCTGAAAAAGAATATTAAAATTTGGAAGCCTCATTTTTTTTTACTACAAAGTAAATTTCCTTACTACGAAACTTACTACAAAGCCATCATAATTAACAGTGTGGTATTAGCATATGGACATGTGAATAAATGGATTAGATTAGAGAACCCAGAAACAAACTTCACATATGTGTTTAAATGACTTTCAACCACAGTGCCAAGGTCATTCAGTGGGAAAAAGAACATTTTTTTAAAATAAATGATAGTGAAAAATTTGGATATCCGTATCTAAAAAATAAAATAAATGTAAAGTGGGACTCTAACCTTATAGTACATACAAGAAGTAACTGAAGAGGAGTCAAAGATCTAAATAGAAGAGCAAAAACTATAAAACATTTAAAACAGGGAGATAATTTCATGACATTGGATTTGGTAATGATTTTTTAGATCTGACACCAAAAGCATAAACAACAAAAGAAAACATAGATAAATTGTGCATCAAAGGACACAATCAATAGAGTAAATAGGAAACTCAAAGAATGAAAAAAAAATAGTTTATGTAAGGAATTTATATCCAAATTGTATAAAGAACTATTCTCAAAAACAAAACCACACAATGAAAACGGTGAGCAAAGCATTTAAATACATTGAAACTATACCAATAACCAGAAAGCACAGGATGATGCTCAACATCACTAATCTTCAGGGAAACACAAAACCATGGAGGGATATCATATCACACTACTTAGGGTGGCTATTATTAAAAACAAAACAAAACAAAAAACTGAAAATAATAAGTACTAGGACGTAGGCAAATTGAAAGCTTTGTACACTGCTAGTGAGAATGTAAAATGGTACAGCCAATGTGGACAGTATGACACTTCTTCAAAAATTAAACATAGTATTACCACGTGATCTAGAAATTCCACCTAAGGCTATATATCTATATGAATTTTAAGTAGGGAGTACAACAGAGGTTTGTGCACTGTGTTCATAGCAATAGCATTCACAATGGCAAAAATGTGAAAGTAACCTAACTGGCCATGAAGGAATAAACACAATATGGTGCATGTATGCATACACGTGCACGTGCGCACACACACACACACACACACACACACACACACACTGGAATATTATCTAACTTTTAAAAAGAAAAGTTTATTTCAATTTTTTTATTTAAATTCTAGTTAGCTAACATGTATGGTAAAATTGGTTTCAAGTGCAGAATTTAGTGATTCATCACTTACATATAACACCCAGTGATTATCACAAGTTCCCTCCTTGATACCCATCCCTCATTTAGGTCATCCCTCGACCCATCTCCCTCAATCAATGCTCAGTTTGTTCTCTATAGTTAAGAGTCTTTTAGGATTTGCTTCCTTCTCTCCTTTTTTTTTCTCTTCCCCTATATTAAACTGTTCTGTTTCTTAAATTCACATATGAGTGAAATCATACGCTTTTTCTCTTTCTCTGATTGATTTATTTCACTTAGCATAATATATTGCAGTTCCATCCACATCATTGCAAATAGCAAGATTTCATTCTTTTGGCGGCTGGATAATATTCCTGTGTGTGTGTGTTTGTGTGTGTGTGTGTGTATATACCACCTCTTTATGCATTCATCAGTTGATGGACATTTGGGCTCTTTCCATAATTTGGCTATTGTTGATAGTACTGCTATAAATATTGGGGTATATATTCCCCTAAGAATCAGTATTTTTGTGTCCTTTGGGTACATAGTGATAAAATTGCTGAGTCATAGGGTAGTTCTATTTTTAACTTTTTGAGGAACTTCCATACTGTTTCCCAGAGTGGCTGTACCAGCTTGCATTCCCATCAATTGTGTAAGAGGGTGCCCTTATCTCTGCATCCTCACCAACAGCTTTTGTTTCCTGTGTTAATTTTAGCCATTCTGACAGGTGATATCTCATAATGGTTTTGATTTGTACATCCCTGATGATGAGTGATGTTGAGCATCTTTTCATGTGTCTGTTAACTGTATGTCTTCTTTGGAAAAGTGTCTATTCATGTCTTCTGCCCATTTCTTAACTGATTATTTATTTTGAGTTTGATAAGTTCTTTATAGATTTTGAATACCAAGCCTTTATCAGATATGGTATTTGGAAATATCTTCTCACTTTCCACAGACTGTCTTTTAGTTTTCTTGATTTTTTTCTTCACTGTGCAGAAGCTTTTTATCTTGATGAGGTCCACGTAGTTCATTTTTGCCTTTGTTTCCCTTGACTCCAGTGACGTGTTTAATAAAAAGCTGCTATGACTGAGGCCAAAGAGGTCACTGCCTGTGTTCTCTAGGATTTTTATGGTTCTCTAGGATTTGATGTGAAATGTCTTACATTTAGGTCTTTCATCCATTTTGAATTTTGTGTGTGTGTGTGTGTGTGTGTGTGTATGGTATAAGAAAGTAGTCCACTTTCATTTTTCTGCATGTCACTGTCCAGTTTTCCCAACACCATTTGTTGAAGAGACTGTCAAAAAGAAGGAAATTCTGACATATGCTACAACATGGATGAACTTTAAAGACTTTTTGCTAACTGAAATAAGTCAATCACAAAAGAACAAATATACTACGATCTTACTTATATGAGGTTCCTACAATAATCTAATTCAGAGACAGAAAGTATAATGGTAATTTCTATGGGCCAAAGGTGGAAAGTTGAAGAATGGGGAGTTAGTGTTTAATGGGTACAGAATTGAAGGAAGGCAAGATGAAAGTTTTTAGAAATAGATGGTGGTGATGGTTGCACAAAATTGTAAATGTGCTCAATGCCACAGAAATGTCAACTTAATTGTTTAAATGCTAAATTTTTTCTACATCCAACCACAATTTTTAAAAAGTAAAATTTCAAAAGTATATAAAATATATCTAAATTAAACACACACACACACACACACACACACACACACACACACACGGAAAAAAAAATTATACCAAGAAGATTCTTCTATAGACTGAATTTTGCCCCTCCTCCCTATTTCATACGTAAAGCCCTAACCTACCAAAGTGACTGTGTATGGAGATATAAGTTTAAGGAGATAGTTAAAATTAAATAAGGTCATAAGGTGGGGTCCTTTTTTGCCAAAATTTATTTTGAGAGAGCAGGGGAGGGGCAGAGAGAGAGCAGGAAAGAGAGAAAATCACAAGCAGGCTCCACATGCCGGTGCAGAGCCTAATGTGTGGCTGGAAATCACAAACTGAGATCATGACTAGAGGTGAAATCCAGAGTCAGACACTCAACCAACTGAGCCAGTCAGGTGCCCTGAGAGTGAGTCTTAATCAAATAGAATTGGTAGATGTAGAGGAAAAAACACAGAGAGAAAAGGTCTTTCTTTCTGCATGCATGCACCTAGGAAAAGACCTGTGAGTACATAGAAGGCAATGAAAATGCAAACCCTGAATGGAGCTTTGGTCAGAAACTAACCCTGCCAAAATTTGATTTGGGACTTCTGGCATCCAGCACTATGAGAAATAAATTTCTGTTTAAGCTGTCCAGTCTATGCATTTTGTTATGGCATCCTATAACAGAGGTGAGAACACAAAGAAAAAATGTGGTATAAAGTGAAGAATTGAGACCATAGTTAAAATAAATCTGGTAATAAAATGGCCATGTCAATGGAAAAAAAAAAGGTAATTAAATTGTACATTTCTACTGTGCTGCACCTGCTTAGATCCATTCCCAGTATTTCTTTGTACTCTTTCCTGTATTGCAGATGGTACAACCCTCAACTACATATCCCCTAATGAAATGTGAATAAGATCTGTCATTTAGTTGAGAGTATCATACCAATATTAATGTTCTAATTTGATACTATGGTGATGTGAGATATTAACATTAAAAGAAACTTGGTGGAGGGTAAAAAAGCTTTTTGTGCTATCTGCCTTTCTGTAAGTCTCACATCAATTGAAACATTTTTTAAAGTTTAAAAGAAAAATAAAATACCAGTGTAAATAAATTCTATTTTTCCGTGTTATATCACTTGAATATCTGCCATTCACATTCTCTTCTCTAATTTCCACAACTTATTAAGAAAAAAATTTAAATTTCTATAACATAGTGTTTGTTCTGAGTTTGAGTTTTACAGTATTGCTCTAAAAATATATTTTATAGGTAACAAATCTCAGATACTCTTTAACCAATGTACTTAATAGATAGTTATCTAAGTTAGGTATTTAGTCCTGTATACATTGACACACACATGCAATTTTAATTCTAAGCCACTATTTTAACAAGATATTATTTAAAAACTACATCTTATTTATATCTGGAAAGAGAATGTGTCCGACGTAATGAGGTGCAAAGCAAATGGGAGAAAACATTAACAATAGATGAATATGGAATAAGGTTATTCCATTACTACTTGTAACATTTCTTAAAGTTAAAATTATTTCCAAATACAATAGCTTTTTAAAAATTTTTTAAGATATTTTTCCCTTGTTTAAACATTTTCACATTTTTTAATGATACAATATTGAAACTAGTTTTTCAACACAATCCCAAATTTCCAGGTAATGAAATTTAAGGTGCAAAATACACATTCAATACAGAGCTCATTTTTGTTTTCATTTAACAATAATGTTTTGCAAATAATAATAGAGAATATTTTACAGTTTAAAACTGATATCATTCTAATGTCATTCATTAAATGATATTACAAAAATATTTAAGATGGACTCTCCAATTTTGAAAATGTCAAATGTTCTGAGCTGCTAAATATAAAACATATTAAAATATGAAGTCATATTATAATGTTTTTAAATTATAAAAATATTAATGTCATTTGAAAATCTCAGAAGTAGCCTATAAGCATATTATTAGAATTTGCCATATTTTTAACACTCTAAAAGTCCAAAATAATGAGCTAAAAGGGTATTACATGTTTATTATAAAATAATCCATATTTGGGGGGCATCGGGGTAGCTCAGTCAGTTGGCTATACACATTCATTAAAGATAACTGGATACAATCTAGAAAAAAGAGGGAAATTAGAAGGTTACAAACCAGACACAGGCTTCTTTTGCATATCAGCATTTTCAGATATTTAACATATATTTTCAAGGATATAAGATTATGACACAAGGTTATAAGCAACCAAGGATTCTGTATCTTAACTGTCATACACTTAGAAATTTCTATTTAATTTCTATTTAAAAAATAAAATTGGAGTGAAATATGCCCAAAATTTTATCATTAACTAGACTTTGCAAAGCTATAATTTTATATGTGTAATCATAATGGATCACCTAACATTTCTGAGCTCCAAATAAAGTTGTGTTTTTTATATGCAATGAGTGCTGCAATGTACTATAAAATACTAAATTTTAAAGAACACTTGAGAAGAAAAATGAGGTAGAGTTATCCATTTCTTGAAATATAGATAAGGCTGTTTTTTTTTTTTGAGTAAGCTCTTAACATATTTAACCTTAAATTATGATTAGTCCATCCCTTGGGGGGGGGGGGACTATTTTCCAAACAAAACCTTTATAAAATTCATGGATTATAAAGTTAAGTCAGGAAACATTTCATGGTCACAAA